>NW_007377527.1:215070-235070 GCF_000475195.1 Diaphorina citri | reverse complement strand
GATCATATCTCAGGATCGGTTTAGATTTTCGCAAAATCCTTTCTTATTGCACACCTAGACCATAAAAGGAATATTCCTACCAAATTTCAGCTTTCTAGGTGTTGTGGTTCTAGAGATAGAGCAATCAGTGTGTGAAATGTGAATGGATCTCGTTCTTATAATATAAGATGATGTCATGATAATTTTCTTGTGATTGTGTAATAGTAAGAAAATTTGCAACATCCATTTACAGTTTTATACCACCTTACTCCATAGGTATAACAAAAGAATACAAGAATTATTTCTGGAATTCTGGAAAAAGTGTAGAGTGGTGGTTTATTTTTTACTTAGGTACAATATTCCAACAGTTACTGGAAACATTTTTATTTCATTTTATTTTTTTCCCCCTCCACAGGAGTGGTCAGTCCAATATGAACAAGATCAACCTGTTCAACCAAGATATGAAATCAATGCACCAGATCTGTATATCCCTACCATGGCTTATGTGACGTAAGTAATCAAATAAAATTCTGTTCCAAGTCTTTCAGTGCCAAAGTTTCACTATTTAGGGCTAAACAATAAAAAAGCTGAAAATGTAAAATCAGTTCTCAGGACTTTACCTTTCAACTCAACTCACTCAAACTTTCCAGAGAGATTCAGTAAATTATGTACCTAGATCAAAAGTGTCCTTTTAGCCAGTTTCAAGAAATTATGCTTTGGCTGCTATTATTTTATTAGGTAATGTTTCTACAGCTCATTTTAACTGTCTGTTTGATTTTTTTTATTATTATTTTATTTCAGATATATTTTGCTGGCTGGTCTAGTGTTGGGAATACAGAATAGATTTTCCCCTGAGAAGTTGGGCATGCATGCATCAACAGCCACTGGTTGTGCTCTGGTTGAACTAGTTTTACAATACATTTTCCTCTATGTGACAAATATTCAGAGTAATCTTAAAACCTGGGACCTTCTCTCCTACTCTGGATATAAATATGTGGGGTAAGTAGATGTAGCAATAAAAACCAGCCGTTTACAATTTATTATCCAATAGAATATACCCTGTTACTCTAAACTTTATTCTGCCATATTGAGTCTGAAAAATCTCTACATACTCACAGTCTATTGAGTTCGGATCTTTAATGTTCAAGTGCATTGATACTGTAAATATTCATTTTACTCTTTTTCATATTTATTTCAGTATTATCTTGGCTATCCTGGTGGGGCAATTGTTTCAATGGACAGGTTACTTGGTTAGCATTTCATATTGTGGTCTGGCACTGGCTTTTTTCATGGTAAGTTCTTTTTACTCAGCAGTCTTGTTGGTTTTTGCTAAAGCTTTTTCTTAGTACCTACTTTTATTTAGTTCTGTACCCGGTCCGAATTGTTTCAATGGACAGGTTACTTGGTTAGCATTTCATATTGTGGTCTGGCACTGGCTTTTTTCATGGTAAGTTCTTTTTACTCAGCTGTCTTGTTGGTTTTTGCTAAAACTTTTTCTTAGTACCTACTTTTATTTAGTTCTGTACCCGGTCCTTTTTTCCGATTTGGATGAAATTCGGCACATATCCTTGACATAGAAAAGAAATTCGTTGATTTCGTCTTGGGCCATTGGGTGTGCATAGGGGTCCTTTTGCTGTCAGAGGTACTTGTTAACTGTCATTCCTGTCCTGTCCTGCCTGTCATTAAGTGTTATTATTACTCATTATGTCATGTATTTCGTTTTCGTAATAAATGTTTATTTGATGTTTACTTACAGATGCGCTCTCTCAAATCCCGTGTCATGGAGACCCCAGTGCAACACGGTGGCGTAGCTCAGACCGACATCTACGGGCAACCCGTCCCGCCCCAAATGCTACAAGGCACCAAACGTCGTATGTACTTCCTTGTGTTCGTCGCCCTCTCCCAACCGGTTCTCATGCTATGGGTGTCCTACCATTTGATCAGCTCGAGTACCCCCCTCGACCCCAGTGTCAAGTCCGCCCCCTTATAGCAACCACTGAAAATTTCATACAAATATATCCTATGGGTTGTCGGGCTTGGAGTGTGCTATGTGATGTTCCAGTGGGTGATGAAGCATCGACTGAGGAAGCTCGGTGTCTACCTGAGGAGGAGATACAATGAGATCATGCTCATTGATGTTAACCTGGATGAGTATTAGAGGAAAGGGGATTTTGAGCAGTGAGTATTGGGAAACTACCCGATTGTCTGTTCTTTCCTTCGTGGAAAAAAAATGCTATATTCGGAAATCGGCATCGTGGCTTTGATCTGATGCTTTTCCTGGAATCTTCAGGCCATTTTAGAGAAAATCCTGTTTCTATTAGTGTCCCGTTTTCTGTAAGTATCCGCCTGTAAGAAAAAAATCCTGTATCCAAAGATTATTATATATTATAGTGTTTTCTCTAGATAGTATGGGCACATGAATAAAATAATGTAGTGCATAAAGAGATGTGCGTCTCTTTCGAATTTCAAAAGATCTTGAAACTTCAATATAATTTGTGGAAAATTTTACCTCCAAGATACCATTTCACAAAATTCCGGAAGACACCCGTGATCATTAAGATACACACAGGATTAGGAGATCTACTGGACAAAATATCTCGTACTCACTGCATTTACAAAATCTGCTTTCCTCCCAATACTGGTCGAGTCAAACTTGTGATATTTGCAATTTGAAATTATATTTTTTAAAGCATAGCACACCTCTAAAGGCTTGGTCTTACCCGGGGCTTTATGAATAATATAACTGTGAGTAATCCTATTAAATCCAGGGGCTTTCTAAGTAATTTAGGTAAGTTTCAACTAGATAATAATGTTATCTTATTCGGATATTTCGCTTTAACCTGGATGAGTATTAGAGGAAAGGGGATTTTGAGCAGTGAGTATTGGGAAACTACCCGATTGTCTGTTCTTTCCTTCGTGGAAAAAATTGCTATATTCGGAAATCGGCACCGTGGCTTTGATCTGATGCTTTTCCTGGAATCTTCAGGCCATTTTAGAGAAAATCCTGTTTCTATTAGCGTTCCGTTTTCTGTAAGTATCCGCCTTTAAGAAAAATCCTGTATCCAAAGTTTATTATATATTATAGTGTTTTCTCTAGATAGTATGGGCACATGAATAAAATAATGTAATCCATAAAGAGATGTGCGTCTCTTACAAATTTCAAAAGATCTTGAAACTTCAATATGATTTGTGGAAAATTTTACCTCCAAGATACCATTTCACAAAATTCCGGAAGACATCCGTGATTATTAAGATACACACAGGATTAGGAGATCTACTGGACAAAATATCTTGTACTCACTGCATTTACAAAATCTGCTTTCCTCCCAATACTGGTCGAGTCAAACTTGTGATATTTGCAATTTGAAATTATATTTTTTAAAGCATAGCACACCTCTAAAGGCTTGGTCTTACCCGGGGCTTTATGAATAATATAACTGTGAGTAATCCTATTAAATCCAAGGGCTTTCTAAGTAATTTTTTAGGTAAGTTTCAACTAGATAATAATGTTATCTTATTCGGATATTTCGCTTTGAGTAAGTTGTTGAAGTCCTTAATCGTTGAGAAGGTCCTTTAAAAGCCTAATAGAATTGGAGTGCACGAAATTACTTTTCAACCGATTTTTGGAGGGATTTTCCATCGTTCAAGTTTACAGACAAAACGCATATATAAAAAGTTGGAATTTGGAGCAAGGCTGGTTCATCAGATGGTACCGATTCCATAGTTAACGAAAATTTTGATCGGATTACTTATAAGGAAAATGACATAGTAATCAATTCCTTTGCATTAGTAAACAACAACTTTTGGATCTCTGGTGTTGACCCAGCTCCTTGAGAATCGGATTATGATTCTTTATCAAAGTCTTTGACTGTTTTCAAAATTTAGCCTCTCTCAAATAGGTACGAATATTATAAATAAAGCCCCCTGTGACGTGACGATTGCCTTGACTTTCATATTTAGGTTCGGATAATTTGTATGATTTTTTTGTTGTTTTCTATTGACGCCTAATAATTTATTGTTAAAATTATTTTATACCTCTCCCGTGTAATTTTTGTATAAAGTTCAGTATAAAATTTTATTATTCGTCTTGTAAAAATTTAAACTAATATTTTTTTTTCTTAAATTCTCTTTATTATTGCTAACAAGGTGAAATTTGTTGGCTTGTTTAATGGACGTTAATTAAACTTCGTTTGAAATGTTGAAAGGGTATAGAGGTACATACCTCAAGATATTATGTTTTCTATTGTGTTTTATTAATTTATACCTAATCTGTTTTTGAAAATGTAATTAAATGAAGATTGTAACTTTGTACGTTCAACGTAGTACGTTGGTGCGTATCTGGGTACCTGGGTAAGAAAATGTATCTCAAACGAACTAACAACTTCCAATATCAAATATTGTTTATAAAATACCTACATAAATTATTTTTATTAAGAGTATTCTTGCATTTTTATTTTATTTTATTATTAGTATTTATAAATATGTAGTCTCCATGTCCCTGTACCTACGTAATCAAATCGTCGCGTCGTGATCTTCCTTGAATCGCGATCGCACAAAACCAAATAAATCCTGGATTCTATAGGACTCACGGTTTCGGTACTTCCGCCGCGATTTGGTCGAATCACACCCTCTTTTGGGATTGAAAACCTTGTTAGCCTTGGTTTGAGCTTATTTCGGTCCCATTTGGCAAGACCATGGCATATTTACCTACATTGAAATTAAATATGGGTTTATCTTAACTTGAAGCAAGCTTTTTGTAGAAGCAAAAATATTTTCTCCATAAAATAATCTATCAGGGCCCAGAATCTGCGAACGTCTGATCTAATCGTGAGCTACAATAAAATCTGGGCAGTTGCGTGTTTTGATTTTTTTGAGCCTACTTCAGTGAGTTATCCCCAGTTCGTAAAAATATACCTACTTAGGCGGGTATAGCTTTTACCCGAGGGTTAACCTCCATTAAAGACCTTAAAAGATAGATATACAGTGACATTAAACCTAGATCAAACATCGAAATACAAATTTTCCGATTAAAGAAAGAAAAGTTTTTATTGTTCGACACCGGACACTTTCGCAGCTACACCACCTTATTTCGGTCCCATTTGGCAAGACCATGGCATATTTACCTACATTGAAATTAAATATGGGTTTATCTTAACTTGAAGCAAGCTTTTGTGGAAGCAAAAATATTTTCTCCATAAAATAACCTATCAGGGCCCAGAATCTTCGAACGTCTGATCTAATCGTGAGCTACAATAAAATCTGGTCAGTTGCGTGTTTTGATTTTTTTTTGAGCCTACTTCAGTGAGTTATCCCCAGTTCGTAAAAATATACTTAGGCGGGTATACTTAGGCGGGTAGCTTTTACCCGAAGGTTAAAACCTCCATTAAAGACCTTAAAAGATAGATATACAGTGACGTTAAACCTAGATCAAACATCGAAATACAAATTTTCCGATTAAAGAAAAAAAAAAGTTTTTATTGTTCGACACCGGACACTTTCGCAGCTAGGTACACCACTATTGTTTGAACGCACCCCAGATTTCTTTGCCAAGCATGTGCTGCACTCTAGCGGGCAACTGGACAAATGTCATCCCCATTTGAAAAAATATTGAAAAAAAAAGAAAAAAAAATCAGTGCTGAAATGAAATGAACGCGAGAAAGATGTGGGTGTCGCGGTTTGTGAATTGTTTTGCACTTTTCATATAAAATTTTGTTTATAAAATTAGTTTTCGGTGATTTATCCCCTTTAGAACGTCCGTGAAAACATGAGTGAGAAAACCAGCTCGAAAGTTATCTCCGGCTCGGGGGGAAATGCTCCAGTTCCGATGAAATTGTTCGCAACTTGGGAGATAGACAGGACACCAACCAACTGTAGTCCAAGGTAGGTGTAGCTTCTTGTACTTGACTTTAGGATTTGAACTTTGGGTCTACTTTTGCATGAACTCAGGAGGACCGTTTGTGCAAACTTTGTCCAGTACAGTGTAAAGGCGATGGCCACTTGAGCTGTGATATCTTGTGGTTGTGACAATGAGAACCAAAAGCTATCAGTGTCAACTGGGTAGAAAAATTAATTAAACTTTACTTACTTAGTAAGTAAAATAGCAAAAGATAAAAATTGAAATTTCTCCTCTTTGTTATCTAGTGAGGACTCTAGGATCTCTACAACTTAAGTACAACATTTTGTCTCTGGATGGCTAGACCAATCTTTTGATTGAGAATTCCAAATGGTAAACCCATCACAGAATATTCCTGCTAGAATCAAGCAGAAAGAGAATGTCCCTCTCTGAATGAAAATACTGCCACATGCTTATCCCAAAGAATTGTTTACTTTTGTGGCAGAAGATGCCAATTTTTCTTGAGCATCCAAAGTCATAAAATCAATCTTGAGACTTAGGTCAGGAGGACCGTTTGTGCAAACTTTGTCCAGTACTTACAGTGTAAAGGCGATGGCCACTTGAGCTGTGATATCTTGTGGTTGTGACAATGAGAACCAAAAGCTATCGGTGTCAACTGGGTAGAAAAATTAATTAAACTTTAGTAAGTAAAATAGCAAAAGATAAAAATTGAAATTTCTCCTCTTTGTTATCTAGTGAGGACCCTAGGATCTCTACTTAAGTACAACATTTTGTCTCTGGATGGCTAGACCAATCTTTTGATTGAGAATTCCAAATGGTAAACCCATCACAGAATATTCCTGCTAGAATCAAGCAGAAAGGGAATATCCCTCTCTGAATAAAAATACTGCCACATGTTTATCCCAAAGAATTGTTTACTTTTGTGGCAGAAGATGCCAATTTTTCTTGAGCATCCAAAGTCATAAAATTGATCTTGAGACTTTGGACATTTTCCCTTTTTGGTAGGCAGCTACCCTACAGGCTGGTTCATCTGAATAATTTTAGGCAGAATAGCTCCAGCTCTTTGGACCCCAAAAAGCCAGGGGGTTGTGGGGGTGGAATAAATGTCAGTTCAAGAATAATGTACAGCATATCATTGTGCTGCTTACATTTACATAAAGGTAAAAATATCATACTTACCTACATAGCAATTTAAAAATAGGTGCTATGCTGGTTCATCTGAATAATTTTAGGCAGAATAGCTCCAGCTCTTTGGACCCCAAAAAGCCAGGGGGTTGTGGGGGTGGAATAAATGTCTGTTTAAGAATAATGTATAGCATACCAGTGTGCTGCTTACATTTACATAGAGGTAAAATTATCATACTTACCTACATACCTACACATTAGGGTTGCCAACTTTTTTTTCCGCCTTTATGGGACAGATTGGAAAAATGGCTTAACAAGCAAAAAAAAAAAAAAAAAAAAAAAAAAAAAAAAAAAAAAAAATTGGTCTACTATCTTTGGATATCCAATAAAATCCCCATAAAAAATCATTTTTTTATTACTGTTTATTACATAGTTCGTTCAGATGTTTTCCATTGAATTGGAAAAAAATGGGACAAAGGTCTGTCCTGGCGGGACATTGTATTTTCTCCAAAAATACGGGATGTCCTGGGAAATACAGGACGGTTGGCAACCCTACTACACATTATAAATATGTACTTACTTACTTAGGTTAGCACTGGTCTGTCTAGACAGATGTTACACAATCTTGTTGGAAAATACCTAAGTACTCTCAGGAAACAAGTAGGTATGTAGGTACTTAGGTATTAAAGATTTTTCTCATTTTACTTACTGACTTATATTCGAAACATTCTGTATGGCATCACTTGGGCGAGGAAAGGTGAGAGGTGCTATATCAATAAACACAGGTACCATCCATTATGATTAATTGATTAGTGTGTCAGATCAGTGGAGTAATGCCAGTTTTGTTTATAGTCCCACAGTTAGACACTAGTCTACTCTCTGTTTAATGTCCCCTAGCCAGACTTTCGAAGTTTGTAGAAAATGTCTTCCTAGTGGTTGCTATTGTTATTGCCTATTAACTACGCCATACCAAAGCCTTGAGAATATGCATAGGTCTTCTTCACGGAACTATAATAGAAAACACAGAAAGAAACGCATAAAAGGTACCAATGGTTGGAATTAGAAGATAAATCTGGTCCCCACCCATATTCGAAACATTCTGTATGGCATCACTTGGGCGAGGAAAGGTGAGAGGTGCTATATCAATAAACACAGGTACCATCCATTATGATTAGTTGATTAGTGTGTCAGATCAGTGGAGTAATCCCAGTTTTTAGTGTGGTGTAATCAGGAGGGCGCGGGTTCAATCCCAGCTGAGGTGTGGAACTTTATCTTCAATATTGTTTGAGAATTTGACCACAATAATGGTAGTTTGGTAGTAGGCTACAATTGGGTAAAGAGACTATGTAGTTAAAATTGGATAAAAATAAAAATAGTTCTACCAAGACAATTTCGATTAGAAGGTTTTAAATTGGTGAGCTTTCGATATCACTCAGGACATCATCTTTAGACCAAGATAGATGTTGACTCTATCGCAGATGAAGGTTTTAAATTGGTGAGCTTTCGATATCACTCAGGACATCATCTTTAGACCAAGATAGATGTTGACTCTATCGCAGATGGAGTAGAGTAGACTATGTAGTCCTATTCGGGCAGTATAAATATTATTGTTATATTCGTATTTACTTATAGCTCATCACGCCACTGCACTCCATGTTCGATGCTTGTCAAAGCATTTTCTTAATAGAAATTTCAGTCGTCAATCAAGGAAAAGTAACAATGTTAATAAAAATCCACCGAGAATAGATTGATGCTGTATGGAGCGCTGGTTATTAGATTGATTTGAACCTTGGAGACACGGTATTGTGTCTGCTATTGTCGGGTGGGTCTCTTGCCATGCCTTACTTACATAGATAACTTGAGTGCATGACTGTTTTTGTGCATCATTTGAGTGGCACTTAATTCATGTCAATCTGTACAGAAGATGCCTCTCTTAAGTCGTGGGATTAGGGTTTAGTAGCACGTGGCAAATGTAGATGCTATTGTTATAAACAACGTACTTCAGAACGTACAGGGCTTCATTTAGAAAAAAATTAGATAAAGCGTACTTAGCACAAACACAAATGTTTCTTTATTAAGAAAAGAACAATAGTTCATGCAGCCTAATTCCTCTTTGAAAGTTCGAAGGATATTTTATCCTATTCTTGTTCATGTTTAGGTTTCATGTAGAGTTTGTGGCTAAACACTTCTTTGAAAAATACACACAGTCTTATTCTTTAAATTTCTTAGATCCATCATGAATAATTCTTTAAGACTTTAAGTAATCCACTAATCCTTCTGAACAGCCTTTGTGCTATTCTGTTTGAGATATTTGGTCCAAATCGTTATAATTTTTACTATTGCACATTTCAGCATTTGAGGCAAAAAGACATAAGTAATAGGATTAATGTTAATAGGTCAAAGCGAAGGTAACCTCAGAATACTTCAGATCCAGCCGTAAATCCTAAGTTCTTGAGCTAATATTCTAATCTCTAATCACACACCTTACCTTCTCATCCAATGTACAACTCCCATCGATCGGTCAATCCATGTTTCTTGCCTTCGCCACTCGCTGTTTACATTTTAAATTGATCTCACCTCAGCAGTTATAAATTAAACACTAGGTTAATGGGCTATTAAGAAGTCAGGAAGATCGAAAATACACACATACAGCACGAGTAGACGAGTACCTTGACTTATTGAACCTGAGAAATACCTAATAACCAGAGATGGTCATATTGGTCACTCTGGTTAGACGGAAACAGTTATGTCTTCTATAATGCTAGGTATGTTACACGGTCACACATACCGTATGACCGTGAACTTGGACATGGGACAACCGGGTATTTTTGTTTACAAATTGGCGAGAAATTTGTTGATATTGGTACAACCACGCCGTAAAGGAAACCGCATTGATTAATTTGTGTGTGCTATGTTTTGGTTTTGCATGGTCGAATAACATTGAAATAGATTTGGTTCTTTTGGCCTGAGTTCAGACTACGAGTAGGTATACCTACTGAGGAGCTGTCAAATTATTACACGCTAGAACCGAGACATCGTATAGTTCCACTAGTATTTATATTTACGATCCATCATGAATAATTCTTTAAGACTTTAAGTAATCCACTAATCCTTCTGAACAGCCTTTGTGCTATTCTGTTTGAGATATTTGGTTCAAATCGTTATAATTTTTACTATTGCACATTTCAGCATTTGAGGCAAAAAGACATAAGTAATAGGGTTAATGTTAATAGGTCAAAGCGAAGGTAACTTCAGAATACTTCAGATCCAGCCGTAAATCCTAAGTTCTTGAGCTAATATTCTAATCTCTAATCACACACCTTACCTTCTCATCCTCCTCCTCTGTTATCTTAAGATAACACTTTGTCCCATATATCGGTATTCCAAGGTCCTGTTTGGAGAAAAATACCACGAGTGCATTATAGAGTTATTCTGCCCTAAAGATATTTTTTTCCCTACCGATCGGTATTTATTGAGATATTTCATTGTTGTCCGTGGATTCTATCGAAATTCCTTTCGTCAGGCTATGACGTCCTCTTCAATGTCAACTGGAATACAATCAGTCCTTTATGTTATTTTGTTATTAGTACGAGATCTTGGGACTACAGGATGAGAAAGCTTCATTGTTGTCCGTGGATTCTATCGAAATTCCTTTCGTCAGGCTATGACGTCCTCTTCAATGTCAACTGGAATACAATCAGTCCTTCTTGTTATTTTGTTATTAGTACGAGATCTTGGGACTACAGGATGAGAAAGCTATAGGATCCGCATGATATGTATATCCCGATATTCCCGATCTACCTATCATAGAATACTTCCTATCTGTAGTCTAATAACAAACTAAACGATGTAGACTTGTAGAGTAAGTAAATTTATAAACAGTAAAAGAGTCTGCGGGGATAAATAGGTAAGAAGAACTTCATAATATATCTTTTTTGTCAACCTTCCGTAATGATCTGATTTGATCCTCAAAAAATCGGGAAGCTCAGCTTAAACGATGTAGAGTAAGTAAATTTATAAACAGTAAAAGAGTCTGCGGGGATAAACAGGTAAGAAGAGCTTCATAATATATCTTTTTTTGCCAACCTTCCGTAATGATCTGATTTGATCCTCAAAAAATCGGGTCGGATCAAGCTCAGCTCTTATCAGGAAAAATAATTTCTCATACTCTGATGAGAATCAGATATTAGAAGATCTGATTTAAAAAATCGGGTCGGATCAAGCTCAGCTCTTATCAGGAAAAATAATTTCTCATACTCTGATGAGAATCAGATATTAGATTATCTGATATTTGAGACCACAAGAACCCAACAGTCTAGACCTGTGGCAAAATTTCCGAGTTGAATGAACTGACAACTGACGAAGAATGCAAGTATTAATAATATCAATGGTTTGGACTGCACTGTCTGTGTAATCTAAGGACGAAGGACAAATATGGAGGACAAATCAAACAAGTGAAACAAACAGTCGGTAGAAGGGAGAGGTGGAAACATCGTCAGTTGAGCAGATAGGAACAAACATGGGAAATAAAAATAACAATGTGGAAGTTTAATAAGTAGGTGAACTCACCTGATAATTACTTTAATCATAAACGGTAGACCGAATTGTAGGACATTTGGGCTTTTTGTTTAAATTTTTTTAATAAAAAAAAAAAAACCGAATTTGAGGACATTTGGGGTTTTTGGGGTTTTTTTTAAAAAAAAAAAAAAAAAAAAAAAACGGATGGATTCTGACCCTGACCCCTCAGATTTTTTGTTGCTGTTGTTGTAAAATCTGGATTCTGGATAGCTCCTATATTCGTTTAAGCTTAACCCAACCTTCAGGTCTTTTACACGTAAGCCTCAGAGTAAGTTTTGTGTACAGTGTTAAGCTGAACAACTAATTCACATGTTTTGCAGCTACCAAAGTGGGACGTATGTAGAAATGTCAAATTCTTATCGTTTTGGCGACTTTTGTATTATCCTCATTCACGATTCACTTAGCTGTATCGAAAACGCTAACGGGCTAATACTTGATTTCATTGCCACAGATTCGATTCTGAGTTTCTGAGTCATACAGAAAACTGACTCACCGAGTGATAAAATCAAGATAAAAGAGAAGACGGAGAAGAATATCAATGATATTGCTTGAAAAAGTGCAACAAGGTTTGCTGAGGCTGAATAGGCATATTACATACTATACAAGACAAGAAAATTCTCTATTTTGTAAGAGAGAGTGTATAAAAGTCCTCAAAAAGAGTGCAATATAAAAGTCAAAGATAACTGGATTACTTGACGAAGGAAATGAAGAAATTGAATTTCAAGTGCTCTTATTTCTCTCTTTCCGAGCCAAGTTGACAGCTTTCCAAGTGCTAACAAGACGAAATGTGCTTGGAAAAAATCATACAGGTGTAAATGTGGTTCACAGTGCTTTGCCATTGCACTACCATAAATATACGTGCTCTTATTTCTCTCTTTCCGAGCCAAGTTGACAGCTTTCCAAGTGCTAACAAGACGAAATGTGCTTGGAAAAAATCATACAGGTGGAAATGTGGTTCACAGTGCTTTGCCATTGCACTACCATAAATATACATATAGATTAATCCTAATAGATAGTGTAAAGTGTAAAGTAATAGATCACGTTACGTATGTGTTTTTCACTTTTGACTAAAGCCTAGTACATTCGCAACAGTTTTTTTTCTCTATCTGGTCATGCGATTAGCGTGTTTACCAGGCTCAAGAGACTGATAGTCCTATAGATCTCTTGGGTCCTGGGACATGGAAACTTTATTCATAGCTCTCTAGTGCTATGCAGTTATGCACACTTTCATAGGTAGTGCAATTAAAGTTCAAGTTCACAAGTTTCCATCACCCCCTTTGCCCGAAGTGGTAAAGTGTACGTACTATATGGGCTTTCAAACTGAAAGTGAATTTCGACCGGTAACGAACATTTTCTGATCGATTTCTCCTTTGCCGGATAGGAATCTTCATTTATGTGAATGGAAGTCATGCAAAATCTTACCTAAAAAGATTCCATATAGCAATGTAAATTTTCCCCCAACAAAATAAACCGAAGTACTGAAGTATGCAGATGACCATACAAGGGACATGTTATAAATCACACCCTTGGGGACGTACGAGCAAACGTTCCACTAATAGACTGCACCGTAAAAATCACATCGTTAAAAATGACATTGAAAAAAAAGGCATAAAAAACATTTGCCAGGCAGGCAAAAGTTATTAAAATTTTCAACAAAGACCTGGTCTGCAATGGAACAGCAACCTTTCGTACAAAAAGCAGTATGTGGGATTACGAATTTCAACATTATTATTACGCTGGAAGTATACGAGAAAGTATTAATATAAGTTGAGGCAGTTTGGTTTCCGACTTTTTTTGTTAGTCTTGGATGGTAAATGGCACAGACATAGGTACATAACTATTAGAAGTGTCCTATTAAGGTACCTATATCCAAACATAGTCGACCGGCCGTTGATAGACGTCGATCCACAATAAATCACACCGATTGTGTACACACCTTTAGATTTGATAATACCCATTATGTGGTGTATTAACAATAAAATTCAACACTCTTATAAATAAGTTTATATATACTCGCAAGACAGCCACAAATGTTCTTGCTGCCGAAATCCTTGGTCGTATGTGTACTTCTCTTTCTGATCTTATGCTCCTTATCTCTTTCTTATCCATTACGAAGACATTTGTTTACTGACGCCTGGTTGATGTCTGTCATAAAATATACATATACGGAAAACAGTTTAAATCCTACTTGGAACAATAAATTGTACGACATCTCTGATGTGATGACTTTGATTTAATTTACAAGGCCTTGAATACGTGAGCAATCGAGGATGTAAGCCAAAACAATGTATATCGATATAGCTATTGGAATTTACTGAGTGAAGTAGAACATGGAAAAAATTGATTACCTACTTGACAAGTAATAGATTATTTTGTGATAATTCCCTCCAAAAGTCAAAACTTCAATCACATTTTCCTCTGTCAATGATTTCGATTTGATCTTCCGTTCCCCCACCAATGTGAGGTTAGTGGGCGAACAATAAAAAATTCAAGTTCTAGCCTCACCCAAAGAAAACTGTGTCTGAAATTTTCAAATCCCTAGCCTCACCCAGTATGACCATACACTTTACCATAGATATCTACGTCTCGCACTGGTATGTGAGATACATGTACATTATGATTAATTGAATTCAGCGCTATTTACCTACTTGACAAGTAATAGATTATTTTGTGATAATTCCCTCCAAAAGTCAAAACTTCAATCACATTTTCCTCTGTCAATGATTTCGATCTGAACTTCCGTTCCCCCACCAATGTGAGGGTAGTGGGAGAACAATAAAAAATTCAAGTTCTAGCCTCACCTAAAGAAAACTGTGTCTGAAATTTTCAAATTCCTAGCCTCACCCAGTATGACCATACACTTTACCATAGATATTTACGTCTCGCACTGGTATGTGAAATATGTACATTATGATTAATTGAATTCAGCGCTATTTGTGGCCCAGACTTTATAAGGACAATGCAACTGTGTTCGAGTGAAGTGATTGACACACTAAGAATCCCTAGTGGAACAGCCGTGACCTGGGCAACTATGGTAGTCCAGTAGTCCGTGTTTAGTAGTGTCCACTCACCGATAAATCCACTCGTATTTGTCCCATGTCCACTGACTGTGATAAATCAACTAGCCATATACCACAGGGATTTCCAACTAGCGGCCCGCGAACCTTTTGGTTGGGTCCCCTCGGGTTTGATTTTTGCTCTTTTACTATGGGGTGGGCTCCGAAAATGTGGAGCATCCACACCCTCCTATCGATTAAATCCTGGATACGGACCGGCTCCCCTGTGTATGTAGCCCGCGAAGTATACCTGCCAATGTAGCATGTGGCCCGCTTACACATGGAAGTTGGGAATCCCTGATGTACCATAATATGGTCAGTAATGCCAGTATGGTGTGCCATATCGACTAAGGTCCGTGGAAACTGGTGGAATGAGAGGAAACGCGCGAATTGTCCAATCAAGGCATGATTCACTTGTTGATGTGTGTGGATTTTTCCATGGAAAAATAACGTGTCTACCTTACCACTTGGGTATAGTAAATTTGATGCTGTGTGGTCTCGTCTCTATGTGTATAGTAACTAGTACCTAAACATCACCAATGATGCTTTAGTTTACACACAAGAACCATGTACTTAGAGCTTGAGAAGATCGATCTTATTGAAAAATGGAAAGTAAAAAAGTCATGAGAACAGATACAACTTCTAATAACAACTATGTATATTTAAGACAAAAAAGCCTTTTTAAGAGGTCTGATAAAGAGAACTGTAACCGCTAAGGTACCGAAATCGCAGAGAGAAGGAAGACAGGAGACAGCCAGTCGTTTCGAGAAAGAAAATTATCCGTTCAGGATAAAATCGAATCCGCGGACTAGCGACGCGCTACCAACTACCACCTAAGCTAACTATACGCTTGCTATGAAAAGCTTTATTAGCATTTCTCATTATTGCTCTCAAGTCTCCATTTTTTAATGTTTCCACTGGGAAGCAGTACTTAAGTGCGATTATGAGATATTGTTTCTGTTTCGGAAGTTTTTAATTTCATTCATTTTCATTTGGATAAATTAATCCGACAAACATCCTTATATTTTTTTTCAAGCTAACAAGTTTTTCCTCGTCTCATCAACGAGTTAGACCCAGTGGCGACTCTCAAGATGAAATAATAATCCACTCATATCCACGATATTTCTATTACACCTCAAGATCTCTGATCTTAACACAAGGGTCGTGATTTGTTGTCCGATAAGCTGAGAGAGTAGGAAGGAAGAGGAGTAGTGAAGGACAGAGTTTCAACAGCAAAATAATACAACATATATTTTTTTTCAAGCTAACAAGTTTTTCCTCGTCTCATCAACGAGTTAGACCCAGTGGCGACTCTCAAGATGAAATAATAATCCACGATATTTCTATTACACCTCAAGATCTCTGATCCTAACACAAGGGTCGTGATTTGTTGTCCGATAAGCTGAGAGAGTAGGAAGGAAGAGGAGAGTGAAGGACAGAGTTTCAACAGCAAAATAATACAACAATTTTATTGAACAGTTCAGGAAAAATGTTAGCGGTTATAACGAGCAGGTACATGAGCAGAAATCCGTATCAAATTGGATAAAATTTCGCATTAATTGGATTCGCGACGGGTTTATACTGTTTATAGTCGCCAGGAATGTCAACAACACTAAACCTCATTGAAGCATTACATCATCACCTTAAAATCAAAACATATCAACAAATCCAGTCCCACCTAATCCTACTCAATTATCTCATTAGGGGGGGGATTAAATACGTCTGTCGACAATTCACGACAGAGATTCAACAATTCCTTTTGTTCAACCTCCTTGTTCCCAGCTTTCCACTTCCCAGGAAGATTGGATATTGTATCAACTAAATACAAAGCTTACGCAAAATACTGAGAAATGGGGACCAAAGGTGGATTTAGGAGGGAGAGAGTTTTCTCGGGCTTTACGCATTAGTAAGTTTGGATTTAGATATTATTATTGAAAGTCTAGCAAAGAGTGTAAAAACATTTTATCATAAATGTATAGTCCGATTTCAATGTGGAATCCGGCAAAAATAGACCAAAACAGAAACAGACAGGTGAACCAAATGCGAAAAAGTGCTGAAAAAATGTACAACTCCCATCGATCGGTCAATCCATGTTTCTTGCCTTCGCCACTCGCTGTTTACATTTTAAATTGATCTCACCTCAGCAGTATAAATTAAACACTAGGTTAATGGGCTATTAAGAAGTCAGGAAGATCGAAAATACAGATTCAGCACGAGTAGACGAGTACCTTGACTTATTGAACCTGAGAAATACCTAATGACCAGAGATGGTCATATTGGTCACTCTGGTTAGACGGAAACAGTTATATCTTCTATAATGCTAGGTATGTTACACGGTCACACATACCGTATGACCGTGAACTTGGACATGGGACAACCGGGTATTTTTGTTTACAAATTGGCGAGAAATTTGTTGATATTGGTACAACCACGCCGTAAAGGAAACCGCATTGATTAATTTGTGTGTGCTATGTTTTGGTTTTGCATGGTCGAACAACATTGAAATAGATTTGGTTCTTTTGGCCTCAGTTCAGACTACGAGTAGGTATAACCTACTGAGGAGCTGTCAAATTATTACAAGCTAGAACCAAGACATCGTATAGTTCCGCTAGTATTTATTCTATTTACTGATAATATTTAACGACGTATTGACGCTATCAGACTTGTCAGATAAGAAAAGACAATGCATGCTTGTGAACTTGGTACTCAAATGGAGAGAAGTAGTAAAACTGAGGATGTCAATACAGAATACTGGGACTTACCTTGAGAGTATCTGACAGACCTAGGTCTCTCAGACAGGCCGACTACTAGTCTCTCAGATAATCTGAAGGATGAAGTCGAAGCTTTTCTGTCAGACAGTCTGAGCGTGAGCGGCCATAAACCGCCCGAGTGTGAGTGGTCGGCATATTCTTTTCACAAAAGGTTTCTATTTTCGAACAATTTTTGATTAAGGGCGCAAAATTTGTTGATATTGGTACAACCACGCCGTAAAGGAAACCGCATTGATTAATTTGTGTGTGCTATGTTTTGGTTTTGCATGGTCGAACAACATTGAAATAGATTTGGTTCTTTTGGCCTCAGTTCAGACTACGAGTAGGTATAACCTACTGAGGAGCTGTCAAATTATTACAAGCTAGAACCAAGACATCGTATAGTTCCGCTAGTATTTATTCTATTTACTGATAATATTTAACGACGTATTGACGCTATCAGACTTGTCAGATAAGAAAAGACAATGCATGCTTGTGAACTTGGTACTCAAATGGAGAGAAGTAGTAAAACTGAGGATGTCAATACAGAACACTGGTACTTACCTTGAGAGTATCTGACAGATCTAGGTCTCTCAGACAGGCCGACTACTAGTCTCTCAGATAATCTGAAGGATGAAGTCGGAAACTTTTCTGTCAGACAGTCTGAGCTTGAGCGGCCGGTATAAACCGCCGAGTGTGAGTGGTCGGATATAAGTATATAACGGACCTAACCTTATTTATGAGCCCATTTCGAAGATTCTTTTCACAAAAGGTTTTTATTTTCGAACATTTCTTGATTAAGGGCGCAATAAGGAACGTTTTGTTTTAATCTTCAATGTGTTTCCATCAAGATGTCAATAAAAGCGTCTATTTTTAGACTGAAAAGAGTAGGGGATGGGTGCCAGTATCGTACCCTTGATAAGTTACTTGCTGTCTGACGTTCTGTGCTACTTTTCTCTTCAAAGAGCCTTGAACTTCAAGGAAAATCCCTCTTGTGATTATTGAAAATATGAGACTTCAAATTATTATTTTGATATTTTAATAACTTGTCATTCCTCTTTCAGCTCTTCTCAAATTCAATTCTGCTCTATTCTTGTCTCATTTCTCCCTTTCCTCCGTCTCCTTTTCATCCTCCTCCTCCTCATTTTTTCGTAAGACTTTCTAAAAATGTCAACAGAGCCGTCAATAATTTTTTATTGCCTATTTTTGTCCCTCCATAATTAAGATAGACAATTGAACCCCTAATTACCAGGAAACTAGAAGTAGCATTGTTCTTAGTGAGTATCGTGTATGGGTCAGAATTTTAGTTTTCTGCAGAACCGCAGACACCCATTTTTTGTGTAATCATTAGTATCGTACCCTTGATAAGTTACTTGCTGTCTGACGTTCTGTGCTACTTTTCTCTTCAAAGAGCCTTGAACTTCAAGGAAAATCCCTTTTGAGATTATTGAAAATATGAGACTTCAAATTATTATTTTGATATTTTAATAACTTGTCATTCCTGTTTCATCTCTTCTCAAATTCAATTCTGCTCTATTCTCGTCTTATTTCTCCCTTTCCTCCGTCTCCTTTTCATCCTCCTCCTTCTCATTTTTTCGTAAGACTTTCTAAAAATGTCAACAGAGCCGTCAATAATTTTTTATTGGCTATTTTTGTCCCTCCATAATTAAGATAGACAATTGAACCCCTAATTACCAGGAAACTAGAATTAGCATTGTCCTTAGTGAGTATCGTGTATGGGTCAGAATTTAGTTTTCTGCAGAACCGCAGACACCCATTTTTTGTGTAATCATTATTTTGCAGCTACCAAAGTGGGACGTATGTAGAAATGTCAAATTCTTATCGTTTTGGCGACTTTTGTATTATCCTCATTCACGATTCACTTATGTAGCTGTATCGAAACCGCTAACGGGCTAATACTTGAGAGATATGAAATCAATGCACCAGATCTGTATATCCCTACCATGGCTTATGTGACGTAAGTAATCAAATAAAATTCTGTTCCAAGTCTTTTTCAGTGCCGTTATTTATCTTGGTATTTTGAAAAAATTAGGTCTTAAGCAAGAGAATAACATGTGTAATAAGAATTTTTAAAAGAAATGTTATAACGAGCAGGTACATGAGCAGAAATCCGTATCAAATTGGATAAAATTTCGCATTAATTGGATTCGCGACGGGTTTATACTGTTATAGTCGCCAGGAATGTCAACAACACTAAACCTCATTGAAGCATTACATCATAACCTTGAAATCAAAACATATCAACAAATCCAGTCCCACCTAATCCTACTCAATTATTTCATTTGGGGGGGATTAAATACGCCTATCGACAATTCACGACAGAGATTCAACAAATTCCTTTAGTCCAACCCCCTTGTTCCCAGCTTTCCACTTCCCAGGAAGATTGGATATTGTATCAACTAAATACAAAGCTTACACAAAATACTGAGAAATGGGGACCAAAGGCGCATTTAGGAGGGAGAGAGTTTTCTCGGGCTTTACGGACTAGTAAGTTTGGATTTAGATATTATTGAAAGTCTAGCAAAGATGTGTAAAAACATTTTATCATAAATGTATAGTCCAATTAAAAAAAAAAAAAAAAAAACGAAAAAAAAAACAAACAGACAAACAAAACAAAACAGAAACAGACAGGGGAAC
>NW_007377527.1:193154-214620 GCF_000475195.1 Diaphorina citri | reverse complement strand
ATTTTTTTTAATGGTGGGATTTATAGCAAAATTCCCACAAAAATCTCGTCCTCAACACGCTCCCCTGTGCTAGATCCGTGCTCAGTGCTGAAATGAAATGAACGCGAGTAAGATGTGGGTGTCGCGGTTTGTGAATTAGCGCTATTTGTGGCCCAGACTTTATAAGGACAATGCAACTGTGTTCGAGTGAAGTGATTGACACACTAAGAATCCCTAGTGGAACAGCCGTGACCTGGGCAACTATGGTAGTCCAGTAGTCCGTGTTTAGTAGTGTCCACTCACCGATAAATCCACTCGTATTTGTCCCATGTCCACTGACTGTGATAAATCAACTAGCCATATACCACAGGGATTTCCAACTAGCGGCCCGCGAACCTTTTGGTTGGGTCCCCTCGGGTTTGATTTTTGCTCTTTTACTATGGGGTGGACTCCGAAATTGTGGAGCATCCACACCCTCCTATCGATTAAATCCTGGATACGGACCGGCTCCCCTGTGTATGTAGCCCGCGAAGTACCTGCCAATGTAGCATGTGGCCCACTTACACATGGAAGTTGGGAATCCCTGATGTACCATAATATGGTCAGTAATGCCAGTATATACCACAGGGATTTCCAACTAGCGGCCCGCGAACCTTTTGGTTGGGTCCCCTCGGGTTTGATTTTTGCTCTTTTACTATGGGGTGGGCTCCGAAAATGTGGAGCATCCACACCCTCCTATCGATTAAATCCTGGATACGGACCGGCTCCCCTGTGTATGTAGCCCGCGAAGTATACCTGCCAATGTAGCATGTGGCCCGATGTTATAAATCACACCCTTGGGGACGTACGAGCAAACGTTCCACTAATAGACTGCACCGTAAAAATCACATCGTTAAAAATGACATTAAAAAAAAAAAAATGGCATAAAAACATTTGCCAGGCAGGCAAAAGTTATTAAAATTTTCAACAAAGACCTGGTCTGCAATGGAAGAGCAACCTTTCGTACAAAAAGCAGTATGTGGGATTACGAATTTCAACATTATTATTACGCTGGAAGTATGGGTTTTGTACGAGAAAGTATTAATATAAGTTGAGGAAGTTTGGTTTCCGACTTTTTTTGCTAGTCTTGAATGGTAAATGGCACAGACATAGGTACATAACTATTAGAAGTGTTCTATTAAGGTATACCTATATCCAAACATAGTCGACCGGCAACAGTTTTTTCTCTATCTGGTCATGCGATTAGCGTGTTTACCAGGCTCAAGAGACTGATAGTCCAGTGTAAAGTGTAAAGTAATAGATCACGTTACGTATGTGTTTTTCACTTTTGACTAAAGCCTAGTACACTCGCAACAGTTTTTTCTCTATCTGGTCATGCGATTAGCGTGTTTACCAGGCTCAAGAGACTGATAGTCCTAGATCTCCTGGGTCCTGGGACATGGAAACTTTATTCATAGCTCTCTAGTGCTATGCAGTTATGCACACATTCATAGGTACCATTCCCGTTGATTTCATTGCCACAGATTCGATTCTGAGTTTCTGAGTCATACAGAAAACTGACTCACCGAGTGATAAAATCAAGATGTATTAATAATTATACTATTTTACCTACTTTTATTTTCAAAGGTATCGTATCGTGTCTGACTATCAGATTTGTTGAACTCTCACCGGAAGTCTTATCTACGTCACCGTTAGTGATATTTTAATATTAGGTCCCTTCGACGGGGACCTCAAAGGTTTGAACATCGAAGTCCTCATAAAGTACCAATTTGCATATTCATGCTTCTGCCATGATTTCGTAAATGACATGCTGTCAAATTTGGTTAAGTGCAGTTTATTGGTAGGTATAGTGTTTTTCTACCTCTCTGGAAGGTACACGAGGTTCTACTTCTAATAGCATATGTATGTATTTGTATTTATTTTTCCTGTCCGTAGTTTTTAATGTCCATAGATAGGCTTCTAAAATTCTTTCTGTCTGTAGATACTCTCCTGCCACTAAAACCTAAAGCCAAAAATAGAAGGAAAAGAGGATTCCACACCATTTCTAGTAAAAGATTTTAGCTCTATTTCCCTGTTTTCTCTGAATGATTTTCGCACTGTCCGGTGTTGGATACGGTTTCATATTGGACGCAACCCGTTATCTATTCGCCTTTGTTCGTAGTTATGTGAATGGGAGCATGATACCAAGTGGTAGGCTTGAAATTTAATATCCTGTTACTAGGCAATATAATATCAAAGTGGGTAGGCTAATGCTATGTAGGAATTCTAACTTTTACCCTTTTCCGGCCTCCATAACCTTTGCAAAAAATGTTATTAATAATCGCCTTTGTTCGTAGTTATGTGAATGGGAGCATGATACCAAGTGGTAGGCTTGAAATTTAATATCCTGTTACTAGGCAATATAATATCTAAGTGGGTAGGCTAATGCTACGTAGGAATTCTAACTTTTACCCTTTTCCGGTCTCCACAACCTTTGCAAAAAAATGTTATTAATATACTATTTTACCTACTTTTATTTTCAAAGGTATCGGATCGTGTCTGACTATCAGATTTGTTGAACTTTCACCGGAAGTCTTATCTACGTCACCGTTAGTGATATTTTAATATTAGGTCCCTTCGATGGGGGACCTCAAAGGTTTGAACATCGAAGTCCTCATAAAGTACCAATTTGCATATTCATGCTTCTGTCATGATTTCGTAGATGACATGCTGTCAAATTTGGTTAAGTGCATCAGTTTATTGGTAGGTATATTGTTTTTCTACCTCTCTGGAAGGTATACGAGGTTCTACTTCTAATAGCATATGTATGTATTTGTATTTATTTTTCCTGTCCGTAGATAGGCTTCTAAAATTCTGCTTCTAAAATTCTTTCTGTCTGTAGATACTCTCCTGCCACCAAAACCTAAAGCCAAAAATAGAAGGAAAAGAGGATTCCACCATTTCTAGTAAAAGATTTTAGCTCTATTGCCCTGTTTTCTCTGAATGATTTCCGCACTGTCCGGTGTTGGATACGGTTTCATCTTGGACGCAACCCGTTATTTCACTCTAACTGCTTTCACCCCACAGCCTCTGAGCCTATGACTCACAAACTCACAATGACATAATGAGATGATCCGATAATCTTACCTAGCGCACTTTATTAAATTAATAACGAATGAATTCATTCGACACGCCTTGGTGAGCGTTGTAAATAGTAACGTGGGTGATTTGTATCTCAGGCAAGATCGTTTGATACCCATGTACACTGGTAAATAGATTAATTTTTTTTAAAAAAAAAAAAAAAAAAAAAAAAAAAAAAAAAAACGGATGGATTCTGACCCTGACCCCTCAGATTTTTTGTTGCTGCTGTTGTTGTAAAATCTGGATTCTGGATAGCTCCTATATTCGTTTAACCTTAACCCAACCTTTAGACACACGTAAGCCTCAGAGTAAGTTTTGTGTACAGTGTTAAGCTGAACAACTAATTCACATGTTTTTAACAGATGCTTGTTGTTCACCATTCCCGTTGATTTCATTGCCACAGATTCGATTCTGAGTTTCTGAGTCATACAGAAAACTGACTCACCGAGTGATAAAATCAAGATAAAAGAGAAGACGGAGAAGAATATCAATGATATTGCTTGAAAAAGTGCAACAAGGTTTGCTGAGGCTGAATAGGCATATTACATACTATACAAGACAAGAAAATTCTCTATTTTGTAAGAGAGAGTGTATAAAAGTCCTCAAAAAGAGTGCAATATAAAAGTCAAAGATAACTGGATTACTTGACGAAGGAAATGAAGAAATTGAATTTCAAGTGCTCTTATAACTTGGCAGAGTTCAGTCTTTGATCACACATTGTCAAGTTCAATTCAACTCCCTTTTCATTTTACCTACTTCGTTCATATATGCGGATATGCGGAATAACTTTCTCTTTGTGAAACCTAAAAACTTGCCTTTGTGGAGGCCACAGTAATTAAAAATTTGCTGAATTAAGTTCATCAGTGAGTGCTATAAAACGTTTTCAAAGAAATTTAAACAAATTTTCTCATTTTGAACAAAATGTAGAGTTTGATGATAATTTTTAACTGATGACAGTTGTTTCTTCTGAAAATCAAGAGCGATAACTTTCAATCAGAAATTTCTTTGTGGGATTACGAATTTCAACATTATTATTACGCTGGAAGTATACGAGAAAGTATTAATATAAGTTGAGGAAGTTTGGTTTCCGACTTTTTTTGTTAGTCTTGAATGGTAAATGGCACAGACATAGGTACATAACTATTAGAAGTGTTCTATTAAGGTACCTATATCCAAACATAGTCGACCGGCCGTCGATAGACGTCGATCCACAATAAATTCACACCGATTGATGGCCGTCGATTATGTGTACACACCTTTAGATTTGATAATACCCATTATGTGGTGTATTAACAATAAAATTCAACACTCTTATAAGTTTATACTCGCAAGACAGCCACAAATGTTCTTGCTGCCGAAATCCTTGGTCGTATGTGTACTTCTCTTTCTGATCTTATGCTTCTTATCTCTTTCTTATCCATTAAGAAGACATTTGTTTACTGACGCCTGGTTGATGTCTGTCATGGACTCCCATCTGTTATCGATTAACCCTAGACTTCCTATGTATTCTAATCATTTATTGACTGATACTAATCATTTTACTGACTGATAACTGGTTCCGTGAGTTCCAAGTCTAGCTGATTGATGCTTTCATTTTACATTTCATGTAAATTTAAACAAATTTTCTCATTTTGAACAAAATGTAGTTTGATGATAATTTTTAACTCATGACAGTTGTTTCTTCTGAAAATCCAAAGCGATATCTTTCAATCAGAAAGCTCTTGCTTCTCTTCAAAATGAGACTCAACGTGTTTAATTTTGCGCCCAATTTAGATGGGCTAATTTTCTTGACTGTGTGTCGCGAAAATAAAAGGTGAGTCAATTTTCTACCAAAAACCTATGCCGGGATGTAATTTGTGTATTTTTCATAAATAATCTATCTAGTGTATATTTCAAGGATTAACTAAGCGACCAACGCATGACGGTCCGTCAAAGGACTCCTTCTTTACGAGCATACTCGTACTGCATATAAGTTTCATTGCAGTGAAAGTAGAAGACAGGAGTGACGCTGGATGTATTCAGAAGAATAATCGGAAGTTTAATATTGTTATGCAATTCTAGAAATTCCTCAGCAAACAATGACATGTGTATTCTACTTTATTATTTTAAGTGTAATCTTCAATACTATTATCAAAACAAATTCTAAAAAAAATATGAATTTCACTTTCTTCGTTTCAACATCAACAGCAAATATTTGCAAGATTATTTGTTTTTATACGATATGTTACGAGTTGCTTTCTTATAGTTTATTCGGAGCCAAAAATTTTAATCTCTATGTGGGCTAAATTGCGAAGTCGCGCTATTGTGGACATTCTTGTCCAAATCAGTGAATTTGCATTGACTGATACTAATCATTTTACTGACTGATAACTGGTTCCGTGAGTTCCAAGTCTAGCTGATTGATGCTTTCATTTTACATTTCATGCACTTAACCAGAATCCATCACGCAGTCTGAAATTTCAAATAATTCCATCAAAACTGAAAGCATCGGAGTATCCGATGGTAGTGATATTAGTATCAGCCCTATACGACTATTGTCTGGTATTAAAGTGTGTCCCAACATAGTTGATGTCGTCGATCGACGTCGACTGAAACCGTACAATTTCTCGACAACATAGATTCACCTCTTCACCTCGTCGATCGATCGACGGGGTCGACTATGTGTGTGGATACAGCTTTAGTGATTCCCAGGTTCCAGTCTTGGGCTAAAAAAATAAGTGGCGCGGCGATTACCCCACCTCGCCATTTTATATCGATAAAAAAGGTGTTACTGTTACATGTCATGATGTTTGCTAATTTTCGCTTTCGGTAATGTCCTCTTTTGAGCACGGCTGGTCTATATTTACCAAGCTATAGTTTACATCCCGGCGCGATGTTTACGATGGACCAGTTTTATTATTATGTGCGAGAGAAAGTGAAACAGTTTGTGCGGAAAATGAGTTTGCTGGCAAATCGTGAAACGTGTTCCTTATTGCCTACAGCCAGTGACTCTCAAAGTGAAACAGAGCTAAGTGGTGTCCCCAGAATAGTTAGCTTGGTAGTGCGTCTGCCATGTAGGCGCTAGGCCGTGGGTTCGATTCCCGGTAGTGCTTACGAGTTCAAACTGGGGTTTCATGCCAACAGGATCTGTCTCCACCCCCGCATATATCTTTAACCGAATATCTAGGTGGTAGATAAAAAGTCTGAAACTCCATCTGTTGGTCTTTCAAAATTTTTGGTCAAATATGATGGTTTCTGAATCCCATGGTCTCATGCATGAAAAGTGTTGACCTTTGGGGGCACAAACAGTAGATATTTATTTGTACATTTTTTTCTATATAAAAAAATCAACTTTGGACACACAAATATAAACCAGAGTCACATAAGACCATCGTCGTTCCAGGACACACTTTCGGAATCGCTGTCCTCTCGGTTCACCTTTTTAATAGGCGTGAGACTCGGAGAGTGTCTACCTACGCGTAACGTCAAGTGTCTGGTAATCGTGGTGGTATAAATTTAATATTTATTAAGCTCGGGATCTTATGCAAAGAAATCGAGTGGCGGTCATCGAGTGCATAAGATGGTCTGGACCTGAGACTTTATACTAAATGTTGGGCCTCTCGCACATTGGAAGATGGAAGAAAACGGATGAGTAAGTAATATGTATTACTAATGTAGGACTGGAGGTCTGTAAAAAGGGTGAAAAAATTCAAAACTAGACAAGTTGAGTTCCATCAAAGGCAAATGCATAGACAGACATCTGATAGATATATCTGAAGTGCGTGCTATGACATCGTTAGACAAAAGGAATTTAAAATGTTTCCAATAGAAGTGTCTCTATTACATGTTTTCCTGAAATTCCTCAGTGACAGCTAGAAGGTCACACGGAATACTATTTGTTAAAAAATTAATGAGGCAAACATAGACTTTCCAAGTCAAAATTGGGTTTTACGAGTTCTACCTGGTCTGATTGTCTCCACTAAAAGGGTCATCAGGGTTTTGTACGTAATTTGACCAAGTTTAATAGGCAAATTTTGTCGGGACAAAGTTCGTGTGCTACAACTATAAAGTGCCATATTGACATGAAATGAAACTGAACTAGATATTATCCACATAAAGCTTAAAGTAGAAAACACCTCCACTAAAAGGGTCATCAGGGTTTTGTACGTAATTTGACCAAGTTTAATAGGCAAATTTTGTCGGGACAAAGTTCGTGTGCTACAAATATAAAGTGCCATATTGACATGAAATGAAACTGAACTAGATATTATCCACATAAAGCTCAAAGTAGAAAACATTAAGTAGGCAGGTAGAGTACGTATTTTATTATTTTGTTTGGATTTAGTCAGTTGTGATTGTGACACGAAAGAGAATGCGTGCCGGTTTACAACTTTAGCCCACGGATTATAAACTGTCTAGGGTAGTCTAGACTCTAGACTAGACTGAACTATAGGCAATGCTGTCTTATGGTCTAACCACTCGAAGTCTTTATGTCATTTTTTACTACCTACTCCTATTGTATGCCGCTTTGTTTTAAGCAGAGATATAAAAAAAGTCAATTTGAAATTATATTATTCCTCGGTATGATTATTTTGTTTGGATTTAGTCAGTTCATCAGTTGTGATTGTGACACGAAAGAGAATGCGTGCCGGTTTACAACTTTAGCCCACGGATTATAGACTGTCTAGGGTAGTCTAGACTCTAGACTAGACTGAACTATGTATAGATTGTATAGGCAATGCTGTCTTATGGTCTAATCTAACCATTCGAAGTCTTTATGTCATTTTTTACTACCTACTCCTTTTGTATGCCGCTTTGTTTTAAGCAGAGATATAAAAAAAAGTCAATTTGAAATTATATTATTCTCGGTATGAGTGGCCTTGCTTGTTTCAGCGAATTCGCTCTCATCAAATCTCTGAATTAAGAGGAACAATGCATTTTGTTTCAAGTCCAAAAATCTATTCTAATTTCTCAGAAGTTCTGTATGAATTAAAATCTTTTTTTATTGCAGTTAGTGATAATTAAATGTCTCATAGCACTCATGGAACAATACATTTTGTTTCAAGTCCAAAAATCTATTCTAATTTCTCAGAAGTTCTGTATGAATTAAAATCTTTTTTTATTGCAGTTAATGATAATTAAATGTCTCATAGCACTCATAATAGATTAACATCATGCATAGTGTTAATGGCGGCCGGTGCTCCCTGTGAAATCATCATTCTTTCCTCTTGCTCAATTTAGAAAAGCGATTACAAAGAAGTTCGTCGAATTTTTCCCATGACTTTGTTTCCAAGTTTTGAGTTTGGTCCAACATTTGATTACAAATTGGAATATTCCCCCCTTGGACGACGTGGTAAATTAAATCTGTTTATTTTATCATGAGACGTCGAAATCTATTCTATCTTACATTTTCTAGTTGTATCCGCTTGATAAAACAACAGTTTTGTAATCGCATTTTGATCATAAATCTATCCGCGTTTTATAAGTTTTATTATTATTTAATTCTCTCTTTGTTACTTCTTTGTGCCATTTTACAATATTGAATTTTACAGTGAGTTTATCAGATTTTCTTTTTCTTCTTTTAAAACCAAGTTATTGAAACAGTTTTCATAATAAGTTTTAGTTTTTCTGTGTCACGTGCAGCTATCATCTTTTGTAAAATTCCCAACACTTGTGCAGATAACTGACGTTTATAGCTCTCTGTTCCCCGAGGCCCCTGCTATTACTGCTGTACTATCAGAGAGTTGAAACTTCGTTTTGATTAATGGTTGTGTGAAGAATGGAAAGGAAATAATTCTGTTTTTGCCCATCCATTTCAAAATTGACTTTTGAAAGGATACTTAATAAGAATTTTTGAAAGGTTGCACCACTATTTTCAGGTGAACAAACTTTGATATCAGTTGGGAAAATTTCATTACTTTTAACTTGGCAGAGTTCAGTCTTTGATCACACATTGTCAAGTTCAATTCAACTCCCTTTTCATTTTACCTACTTCGTTCATATATGCGGAATAACTTTCTCTTTGTGAAACCTAAAAACTTGCCTTTGTGGAGGCCACAGTAATTAAAAATTTGCTGAATTAAGTTCATCAGTGAGTGCTATAAAACGTTTTCAAAGAAATTTAAACAAATTTTCTCATTTTGAACAAAATGTAGTTTGATGATAATTTTTAACTCATGACAGTTGTTTCTTCTGAAAATCCAAAGCGATATCTTTCAATCAGAAAGCTCTTGCTTCTCTTCAAAATGAGACTCAACGTGTTTAATTTTGCGCCCAATTTAGATGGGCTAATTTTCTTGACTGTGTGTCGCGAAAATAAAAGGTGAGTCAATTTTCTACCAAAAACCTATGCCGGGATGTAATTTGTGTATTTTTCATAAATAATCTATCTAGTGTATATTTCAAGGATTAACTAAGCGACCAACGCATGACGGTCCGTCAAAGGACTCCTTCTTTACGAGCATACTCGTACTGCATATAAGTTTCATTGCAGTGAAAGTAGAAGACAGGAGTGACGCTGGATGTATTCAGAAGAATAATCGGAAGTTTAATATTGTTATGCAATTCTAGAAATTCCTCAGCAAACAATGACATGTGTATTCTACTTTATTATTTTAAGTGTAATCTTCAATACTATTATCAAAACAAATTCTAAAAAATATGAATTTCACTTTCTTCGTTTCAACATCAACAGCAAATATTTGCAAGATTATTTTTTTTTATACGATATGTTAGGTACGAGTTGCTTTCTTATAGTTTATTCGGAGCCAAAAATTTTAATCTCTTTGTGGGCTAAATTGCGAAGTCGCGCTATTGTGGACATTCTTGTCCAAATCGGTGAATTTGCGTCAAATATGGAAATGACAGGGAACGTAACTAAATTATTTAAAGCACTCCTTTCTGCTTTTGTGAATGCACATCATATTATGAAAATTAGTGCATGTGCCTAAATTACTCAAAGCACTTTCAGAATTTATGGATGCGCAATATGGATATTAGTGGATGTGTCAGAATTACAGAGAGGCATGTTCTTGTGGTTATATAAATATTGTTTGAGAGTTTGACCACTTTACATACTCATTATTACTCATATACCGACTTAACTTTGACTATTTTATATAAACTGCCTTCTACGAAAAGAGCGCTTAGGGTTAGCTTCTGGAAACAGGGTCCAAGGATATTTTTGATCTATGTACATAATTTATCGAATCTCTGTGCCAAGCTCGAGCGACATTTACTGAAATTTAAAGACCTGAGCATTACGAACTCTTTGGCGTTAACTAGCGGCCTTATCGTACATTTCTCGAGGTCCGACCCGCGGACACTTTTGATCATCATCATAGACTGGTGAATGGGGCATGTTCTTGTGGTTATATAAATATTGTTTGAGAGTTTGACCACTTTACATACTCATTATTACTCATATACCGACTTAACTTTGACCATTTTATATAAACTGCCTTCTACAAAAAGAGCGCTTAGGGTTAGCTTCTGGAAACAGGGTCCAAGGATATTTTTGATCTACATAATTTATCGAATCTCTGTGCCAAGCTCGAGCGACATTTACTGAAATTTAAAGGTCTGAGCATTACGAACTCTTTGGCGTTAACTATTAGGGGCCTAATCGTACATTTCTCTAGGTCCGACCCGCGGACACTTTTGATCATCATCATAGACTGGTGAATGACTTTAGCATTAACCTCGCCTAGTAGATTCCTAATATTTCATACACTAGTAGTACCTACATGTCATATTGTTACTTTTTTTCACTTTACCGCCGATCATATAATGCTATGGACATTAGCCAAATTTTACACATGTTTCTCGTAACATCGGGTTTACATGATACTCTCCCTGCTCGCATTTTTCTTGTACACATTTTTTGTATTGTATTATGATAAAATTTCAGATTTTTTTAACGTTTTGTTTGATTTGGATCATACTCAATGCCCCAATAATTAAAGATGTGTGAACACTTTTGGCTTGTAAACCTTCAGCAGACAGTGCAGACACGTAGGTATAGGGTGGTTGATGTTGATGGAACCAAAACTGTGGAATTTTATGCAGGATTGCTTGTTTACCATTAGAATAAAATGGAAAATTGTTGATGTTTAATATAGAATGATAAATTGCACACATTCAGGACTATTTACTCTAACTTCTTCTCTAGCCACTAAAGACAACTTATCAGTTATACTGTAAACGTTAAGCCTCTAAAAAATAAATATTCTCTAGTTTACGCGTGAAATACCTGCCAAAGCCTCTTCGCGTCGTTAAAAACAGGGTTAATGAAAGGCATTTGAAGAATTTAGATTTCCGTCGTTCATGTCGGATTCCACAGTTTTTGTACCAGGAAAAGTTTTTATTGCCCCGCATAACTCTCTGTGCAGAACAGAGTCCCATTTTCCGCTGCATTAAGTACTGCATTTCAATCAGCAGACAGTGCAGACACGTAGGTATAGGGTGGTTGATGTTGATGGAACCAAAACTGTGGAATTTTATGCAGGATTGCTTGTTTACATTTTATTGGAATAGAATGGAAAATAATATTGTTGATGTGTAATTATAATAATTAATATACATAGAATGATAAATTGCGCACATTCATTGCTATTACTTTTTTTCTAGCCACTAAAGACCTTATCAGTTATACAGTGACGTTGAGCTTCTGGGAAAAAAAATCTCTAGTTTACTCGTGAGATACCTGCCAAAAGCCTCTTCGCGTCGTTAAAAACAGGGTTAATGAAAGGCATTTGAAGAATTTAGATTTCCGTCGTTCATGTCGGATTCCACAGTTTTTGTACCAGGAAAAGTTTTTATTGCCTCGCATACCTCTCTGTGCAGAACAGCGTCCCATTTTCCGCTGCATTAAGTACTGCATTTCAGCATGTAACGACTATTAATCTATGAAAGCGCATAATTTGAAACGTTACTGCAGTTTTTCAAGGGCTGTACGGGGAAGGAGACAAACATTAAAGGAATAGCACAAAACATGCTTGGTGAGTTGGTGCTAATACACGCCGCATGTAATATATCACTTACACATCTGCATTGTCCTAATAAACACAAATTTGTAAAAGTTACTATAGAACATAAAAATAAGCATCATTCAATAGGATAAGGAAAGTCGTGTGATGTTCACACCAGATTTTTTAATTTCGAGTGCGATGCTCAGTTATCTGTAACTGTAACGAAAAAATTCTCTGGCACTGGTGACCAAATCCTCAATGCCACCAAACAAAGATATTGGCAAACGGAAAATTCTTTTGTATTAATTTTTAATGGAAAAAGTTTCATCCGAAGCATGTATAATTACGCTTGAAGAACACGTGTCCGCTGTATGTGAAGTAAATAGTGTGGTGGTTATATTATTTCAGAGGTGATGAATTTAGATTTCCGTCGTTCATGTCGGATTCCACAGTTTTTGTACCAGGAAAAGTTTTTATTGCCTCGCATACCTCTCTGTGCAGAAGAGCGTCCCATTTTCCACTGCATTAAGTAGATAGGTACTGCATTTCAGCATGTAACGACTATTAATCTATGAAAGCGCATAATTTGAAATGTTACTGCAGTTTTTCAAGGGCTGTACGGGGAAGGAGACAAACATTAAAGGAATAGCACAAAACATGCTTGGTGTGAGTTGGTCCTAATACACGCCGCATGTAATATATCACTTACACATCTGCATTGTCCTAATAAACAGAAACATGGACCAGTTTTATTATTATGTGCGAGAGAAAGTGAAACAGTTTGTGCGGAAAATGAGTTTGCTGGCAAATCGTGAAACGTGTTCCTCATTGCCTACATCTAGTGACTCTCAAAGTGAAGTCCCCAGAATAGTTAGCTTGGTAGTGCGTCTGCCTTGTAGGCTCTAGGCCGCGGGTTCGATTCACGCCCGGGGCGGATTTTATCCTGAATGGATAATGTTTGTTCTCGGAACGGATGGCATTCTCCTATTCTGTCTTTCTTCTCTCTTCATTTTCAGGACGATAAGATCTTGGCAGTTACAGTTCCTTCTATCAAAGGGTGTCCTTATTGGTGACCTATACCCGACCTCGAACCTTTTGTCTCTGATTTTCTAGAGATTCTAGACAAATGGATTTGTCTCCACCCCCGCATACATCTTTAACCGAATATCTAGGTGGTAGATAAAAAGTCTGAAACTCCATCTGTTGGTCTTTCAAAATTTTTGATCTAATTTGATGTTTTTTGAATCCCTTGGTCTCATGCATGAAAAGTGTTGGAGTGTCGACATTTGGGGGCACAAACAGTAGATGTTTATTTGTAAATTTTTTTTCTATATAAAAAAATCAACTTTGGACACACAAATATAAACCAGAGTCACATAAGATCATCGTCGTTCCAGGACACACTTTGTTTGGCACACTCATGGGGACTCCGGGAAACTGTTTTCTCCTTTATAGCAAAATAACATTGAACACAACTTAAATTGGAAAATGAAAATTGAAAATACATGTATAGGTATACCTCCACATACATACTTTTCTCATATATTTTCCTTTTATACCATTTCTATTTTATCGTTGTCTGTTCTCCTATTTTAGGTGTACTTCCTTTTATTTTTCTCTCTTCGTTCATTGTACTTCCTCTTCTTTCTTGCACAAATAATATGTTCATTTTTCTTGAAAATTATGCACAAGAAACTAAAAGCTTGTCTGCTGCCTATTTCTTCACTCTCCTACATTCCATATTTCTCAACCATGGACACCAACTGTCTATTAGACAGCCTTCCATTTCCATTCAAACCACAACCCAAATCGTAATGCTGCTGAGTAACCCATAACCTACCGCAGCCCAAAATCTAATACGGTGTTCTTCTTACGAAGCAGAGTGTTTCAACCGCGATACACTCAAAAATTTTCTGCAGCATCGTTTTTATCGAAAATTCAAGCCAGCCTAGTTAGCTTAGTTGGTAGTGCGTCTGCCTTGTAAGCGCTAGGCCGCGGGTTCGATTCCCGCCCGGGGCGGATTTTATCCTGATGGGATAATGTTCGTTCTCGGAAACGGCTGGCTTTCTCAGAATCTCACTGTTGTAAGAATCTCACTGTTGTAAGAATCTCACTGTTGTAAGAATCTCACTGTTGTAAGAATCTCACTGTTGTAAGAATCTCACTGTTGTAAGAATCTCACTGTTGTAAGAATCTCACTGTTGTAAGAATCTCACTGTTGTAAGAATCTCACTGTTGTAAGAATCTCACTGTTGTAAGAATCTCACTGTTGTAAGAATCTCACTGTTGTAAGAATCTCACTGTTGTAAGAATCTCACTGTTGTAAGAATCTCACTGTTGTAAGAATCTCACTGTTGTAAGAATCTCACTGTTGTAAGAATCTCACTGTTGTAAGAATCTCACTGTTGTAAGAATCTCACTGTTGTAAGAATCTCACTGTTGTAAAAATCTCACTGTTGTAAGAATCTCACTGTTGTAAGAATCTCATACTCGTATTTATGAACAAGAATGATCGTTCTTAGATCAGTCTCAAGTCAAAATTGACCAATCAAATGCCTTGAGACTATGCTTAGCACGAACTTAAGAGCCAGCATTTTGTTAATAAATATGGGTGTAAATGTGTGCGTAAAAAATCCTCTCTTTTGCAGAAAAGCTCAAAATTTTGCATTGTATTTCAGCCGATCTATGGAAGTTAAATGTATAAATCCAGTTTGATATACAAGGACAGGCGCTGAGAACAAAGAGATTCATTTGTATCAACTTTAATATATTGGCTCTCTTGGATTTCTTGGAATCAATAATATTTCCGTAGCTCCTGGGATTTGAACTGCATGTTTCTTCGGTTCTGAACTTAACTAGCCGACTGCACTGGGACTGTCAGGCCAGCCACTCACTATATCAGGTGTACCTGTTAGGTCTACCTGATAGTTAATGGCTGGCCCCAGGATCCCTGGAATGATGAGGCAAAGGTGTTACTCTGTTGACCCGTCATTCAGATGTCACCTCTGTCACTTGTCACTCCTATTTGACTTCTACGTGAGAAAACAGTCGTTCCCACTGATCCCTGACACCTCATTAGGAGACAGATTCTAAGGACCAGTGCAGTATAGAAACCCGTCTCTCATGAGTTCTCAGCTGAATAATTCTGATGCTCGTGCTAATCTCAATCACACAAACATTAGCTTTTGTGTGGGAGTGCTTGAGACTTGAAATGAGAAATTTCCTGTGTTTGCCATTGAACAAGATGAGCGGAAGACACCTTTATTAAAACGTCTCTCATGAGTTCTCAGCTGAATAATTCTGATGCTCGTGCTAATCTCAATCACACAAACATTAGCTTTTGTGTGGGAGTGCTTGAAACTTGAAATGAGAAATTTCCTGTGTTTGCCATTGAACAAGATGAGCGGAAGACACCTTTATTAAATGAGCATGAGCACTGTAAATATACTGAAATGTTTGATTAGGATTTCTAGAGCTCCGTAATCGTACTTGAGGGAATAATAGATGTGACGTGCAAGGTGCATAGAACCAAGATGTTGACGAGCACAAATATAATAGAAGATAGATGTGACATGCATCATACTTACAATAATAATAGCATGCTAAAGTTACATGAGAGACTTCTTAAAGAATAAATTAGAAACTTCATATTACCTATCTATGTAGCATTCTAGCATATAAAGTATAGGAACGGAAGGAAAAATCTTCCAAGACAACTACGTACAATCTACATACATAGGAACTTTAAGCCTCTTGTAACAAATTCAAAGTTATATCGAAGGTAGATAGTAAGTAAAAGTAAGTTGAATGAAAACTTTATTTAATGAATAATAATGATGTAACTTGATTTTTTATTATTATTATTTTTTTTTCATTCTGATATGTAGGTAGTATACAAAGTACCTTTAGTATACTCGGAGGGAAGTTTTTTTATTATGAGAGAAAATTCTAAATTTAGAAATGGAACTCAGGGGGCGAGAGGGAAATATCTAATTTTGTTTTATTACAATTATTAGTTATTTATGAATTTGTGATATTAGGTGTTACCTGGTGAATGGATTTTGTTTTTTCAGTGTGAAATGGTTATCTACGTATACCTACCTGGAAAAAGCACTATTGCCTGCAACAAACTGTCATGGATGCCTAGAAGGAACTAATTGAAAAGATGAAAACCTTGCATATAAATTTTCAAACAATGCGATTTTTCAATTTCGAGTGCGATGTTCAGTAATTAATTGAAAAGATGAAAACCTTGCATATAAATTTTCAAACAATGCGATTTTTCAATTTCGAGTGCGATGTTCAGTAATCTGTAACGAACAAATTCTCTGGCACTGGTGACCAAATCCTCAATGCCACCAAACAAAGATATTGGCAAACGGAAAATTCTTTTGTATTAATTTTTAATGGAAAAAGTTTCATCCGAAGCATGTAATTACGCTTGAAGAACACGTGTCCGCTGTATGTCGGGGTTCTTGGAAATACCAATGCTCTTGAAGTAAATAGTGTGGTGGTTATATTATTTCAGAGGTGATGTAAATTTTGATTTTGGGGGATGAGGAAAGAAATCAATTTTGCACTTTCCCATTTTCTCTTTACTTTGAAAATTTTCCAAGAACTTTCTTGTCTATAAATGTCAAAAGTTCATATAATCAGTTTCTGCGCAAAGTGTGCCCTGGATATCTTGTCCTCCCAAAATGTTAAATGTTTTTCAATTTAGTCCCTCGCTTCATTTGGAGGACACAAATTCTCGTCCATTTTGACCTAGATTTCAAATTTGCCATAAAAATTTCGTCTCTCGACGAATAGGGCTGAAGGATGAGTGTTTGCTCCCTTTTTATTGTTATTTTATGTGTGTCCCTTCTCCGAATTTTCTCCTTTTATTTTCTTTCAACCCATTGAAAATGTTGGCTCTGATTTTTGTCCAAATCAAATAAAGTAGGTACATAGGTATTCTTTAACCACGATCGAATAAACTACGGGCTAAAAAATTCCCGGGGGGACGGACCCAGCTTGTTATTGTTATTTTATGTGTGTCCTTTCTCCGAATTTTCTCCTTTTATTTTCTTTCAACCCGTTGAAAATGTTGGCTCTGATTTTTGTCCAAACATAGCTTTCATTGTAATCTATTTTCCAGGAAAAACGGAACACTGTGAGGAAAGAAATCAATTTTGCACTTTCCCATTTTCTCTTTACTTTGAAAATTTTCCAAGAACTTTCTTGTCTATAAATGTCAAAAGTTCGTATAATCAGTTTCTGCGCAAAGTGTGCCCTGTATATCTTGTCCTCCCAAAATGTTAAATGTTTTTCAATTTAGTCCCTCGCTTCATTTGGAGGACACAAATTCTCGTCCATTTTGACCTAGATTTCAAATTTGCCATAAAAATTTCGTCTCTCGACGAACAGGGCTGAAGGATGAGTGTTTGCTCCCTTTTTACTGTTATTTTATGTGTGTCCTTTCTCCGAATTTTCTCCTTTTATTTTCTTTCAACCCGTCGAAAATGTTGGCTCTGATTTTTGTCCAAACATAGCTTTCATTGTAATCTATTTTCCAGGAAAAACGGAACACTGTTTACCATGAAGTTTGATCAGCACTAATGTATTCCATGTCTATATCCCATTTCCCCATCCAATATGCAAGATCTTGTTTATACAGCGCGTGTAAAGGGACTTTTCGGTCTCTTGCATCCTGCCAATATAAACAAAGAATAATGTATTTTATTCTATGCAGAAATGCATAAGGCAAACCAGTCTCATGCATCCTGCCAATATAAACAAAGAATAATGTATTTTATTCTATGCAGAAATGCATAAGGCAAACCATACAGCTACAGCTACATACATACCCATTACCCATGTACATAACTCTGTCTGTGGAACGGACAGTTTTCTCAGAAGCTCTTACAACAGTTCTTGTTTTTCTTTTTGTTTTAGGTAAGCATGAGTCATGATGAGGGATTGAAAGTCTCATGGTTCAAGTAATGCTGATTGAGTAAGTACCCACCTACACAGAACACACCTATAGTCTCTCGATGCTCTTCTTGTATGGAATTTTATCATCATTTCTTTCAGACTCTGACTTGCCACCTTGGTAGCTCTTGGGGCAAAACCGTAGGAAAAGTTTAGGAAGTACCCTCGCCTAGTTGTTACCTTCCATAGAAGAATCTATAATTTTGTCCAGTGTTTGATTTGCTAGATCTACATACATAGGGTGACTTACTTTCGTTTCGCTTGAGGATGTTAAACTCTTATCGCACCCGCCCTTCAACGGTGAAGAGTTTCAGGCAGACGATTCCTGTAAATCTAATTAGATATGTACAATTAAACATGGACTGTTCTTTCTCTAATCACCCAAAATCACCATAATCGTACTGACTTATTATGATGTGTATTGTAAATTGTAATATGAATGATGCTTCCTTGGTTGTACTCTTTGATGAGCAAAGTTATCGGAATGCGCAAACCGCAATTATTATATTGTTGCCAGGGAACTTGGAGCGATCATAATCACATGCTTTAGATTCTAGGCAGTAACCTCACCCTTGATCAAACATTTCATTTTATTATGATTAATCATAATAAGAGTGCGTGATTATTATTAAAAGATTACTTATTATAAGTTATGTTATCAATGTTATCATACATAATTGATGCTTTTGCCCCTTGTCCTTCCTACCTATCAGTATTCTATCTATTATTAGACACCTGTTTATCGCACCTCGTGTGTTTATAACTTCTGATCAGGATCAAATAACTCACGTAACTTATCAATTTCATCACCGATTACATTCGCGTACAATTCAGATTGGAAATACAGTATTTATGTATCACATGCCAGTTTTGGTGAATCACGTCGCTTAATTCATATGTTTTTGGTGATGGCGTTTAATTGGGTTGAACGCTTTTAGATGTTGGATAATGTTTTTTGGGGTTAATTTAAAACGTTAAACAATATAGTGCACATTGCAGTTGCACACCCAACTCACTTGCTGCTGAGTAACCCATAACCTACCGCAGCCCAAAATCTAATACGGTGTTCTTCTTACGAAGCAGAGTGTTTCAACCGCGATACACTCAAAAATTTTCTGCAGCATCGTTTTTATCGAAAATTGTGAGTACTTTTGAATCACAAACCACAAGGGTCTGAAAATGTTTTTTGGAAGTGTTTCAAATGCACTCCCAAAGTCATTGTTCACAACCGGCAGGGTTCTTTGTCGTCCTCTTTCAGTTTCCTTCCTAATCCACGTTCCATATTTTGTGTCGAGAGCTCTCAGGCTTTGGCGCTGCTCTGCATTTCCTAGTTGTATCCGCTTGATAAAACAACAGTTTTGAAATCGCATTTTGATCATAAATCTATCCGCGTTTTATAAGTTTTATTATCATTTAATTCTCTCTTTGTTACTTCTTTGTGCCATTTTACAATATTGAATTTTACTTACAGTGAGTTTATCAGATTTTCATTTGGCACACTCATGGGGACTCCGGGAAACTGTTTTCTCCTTTATAGCAAAATAACATTGAACACAACTTAAATTGGAAAATGAAAATACATGTACAGGTATACCTCCACATACATACTTTTCTCATATATTTTCCTTTTCATATCATTTCTTTTTTTTATCGTTGTCTGTTCTCCTATTTTAGATGTATTTTGTACTTCCAACATTGAACACAACTTAAATTGGAAAATGAAAATTGAAAATACATGTATAGGTATACCTCCACATACATACTTTTCTCATATATTTTTCTTTTATATCATTTCTTTTTTTTTATCGTTTTCTGTTCTCCTATTTTAGATGTACTTAATTTTATTTTTCTCTCTTCGTTCATTGTACTTCCTCTTCTTTCTTACACAAATAATATGTTCATTTTTCTTGAAAATTATGCACAAGAAACTAAAAGCTTGTCTGCTGCCTATTTCTTCACTCTCCTACATTCCATATTTCTCAACCAAATTATGGACGAGAAACTAAAAGCTTGTCTGCTGCCTATTTCTTCACTCTCCTACATTCCATATTTCTCAACCATGGACACCAACTGTCTATTAGACAGCCTTCCATTTCCATTCAAACCACAACCCAAATCGTAATGCTGCTGCTCGGTTCACCTTTTTAATAGGCGTGAGACTCGGAGAGTGTCTACCTACGCGTAACGTCAAGTGTCTGGTAATCGTGGTGGTATAAATATTTATTAAGCTCGGGATCTTATGCAAAGAGATCGAGTGGCGGTCATCGAGTGCATAAGACGGTCTGGACCTGAGACTTTATAGCTTTATACTAAATGTTGGGCCTCTCGCACATTGGAAGTCAAAATTTGACAGCGCTACTAAGAGGCAGCGCTGTCAAAGATGGAAGAAAACGGATAAGTAATATGTACTTATTACCAATGTAGGAGGTCTGTTATACAATGAATGAATTTCTCTGAGGGTGAAAAAACTCAAAACTAAACAAGTTGAGTTCCATCAAAGGCAAATGCATAGACAGACATCTGATAGATATATCTGAAGTGCGTGCTATGACATCGTTAGACAAAAGGAATTTAAAATGTTTCCAATAGAAGTGTCTCTATTACATGTTTTCCTGAAATTCCTCAGTGACAGCTAGAAGGTCACACGGAATACTATTTGTTAAAAAATTAATGAGGCAAACATAGACTTTCCAAGTCAAAATTGGGTTTTACGAGTTCTACCTGGTCTGATTGTCTCCACTAAAAGGGTCATCAGGGTTTTGTACGTAATTTGACCAAGTTTAATAGGCAAATTTTGTCGGGACAAAGTTCGTGTGCTACAACTATAAAGTGCCATATTGACATGAAATGAAACTGAACTAGATATTATCCACATAAAGCTCAAAGTAGAAAACATTAAGTAGGCAGGTAGAGTACGTATTTTATTATTTTGTTTGGATTTAGTCAGTTGTGATTGTGACACGAAAGAGAATGCGTGCCGGTTTACAACTTTAGCCCACGGATTATAAACTGTCTAGGGTAGTCTAGACTCTAGACTAGACTGAACTATGTATAGGCAATGCTGTCTTATGGTCTAACCACTCGAAGTCTTTATGTCATTTTTTACTACCTACTCCTTTTGTATGCCGCTTTGTTTTAAGCAGAGATATAAAAAAAGTCAATTTGAAATTATATTATTCCTCGGTATGAGTGGCCTTGCTTGTTTCAGCGAATTCGCTCTCATCAAATCTCTGAATTAAGAGGAACAATACATTTTGTTTCAAGTCCAAAAATCTATTCTAATTTCTCAGAAGTTCTGTATGAATTAAAATCTTTTTTTATTGCAGTTAGTGATAATTAAATGTCTCATAGCACTCATAATAGATCAGGCATGTCAAACTCAAAATGTATAGAGGGCCATTTTTGATATTTGTTGAACATTGGCGGGCCGCAGGTATTCACCCCCCTCC
>NW_007377527.1:179396-192972 GCF_000475195.1 Diaphorina citri | reverse complement strand
TACCTGTTAGGTCTACCTGATAGTTAATGGCTGGCCCCAGGACCCCTGGAATGATGAGGCAAAGGGGTTACTCTGTTGACCCGTCATTCAGATGTCACCTCTGTCACTTGTCACTCCTATTTGACTTCTACGTGAGAAAACAGTCGTTCCCACTGATCCCTGACACCTCATTAGGAGACAGATTCTAAGGACCAGTGCAGTATAGAAACCAACGTATTGCTATTGATAATTAGTTAATGAGTCTAATTATGTATTTATCTAGTCCAGGCAATTGACGGCCGACACAAATCAATCCCCATTGAGTAATTAAATGACTCATTATGCCCCAATTGTCACTTTACTTATAGAAACCAACGTATTGCTATTGATAATTAGTTAATGAGTCTAATTATGTATTTATCTAGTCCAGGCAATTGACGGCCGACACAAAATCAATCCCCATTGAGTAATTAAATGACTCATTATGCCCCAATTGTCACTTTACCGTCCACTTCTTCTTGTACAGACGAACTGTCAATATACGTGGTAGGTAAGTTTCCGAGTGGTCACTTGGGTGTGCTCTGTTGTTACTTCGTTCTCTCTAACACTGGTCAAAGAGGTTATGGATCAAAAGAAATGATCTATATATACGTGGTAGGTAAGTTTCCGAGTGGTCACTTGGGTGTGCTCTGTTGTTACTTCGTTCTCTCTAACACTGGTCAAAGAGGTTATGAAATGATCTAAAACAGTGACATTCTTCATAGATCAGATCTAGTTGTTCGGGATCCTTGAAGTGAAATACCTGAATTTCTTGAAATTTCGAGTCAGCCAACAGAAAACAGAGAGACGAGAAAAGACGCAATTCCTAAAGCATGAATGAACTTGATGAAATGTTCAAAATTTGAAATTTTATTTATTCAGAAAACTCAAATTCGTTTTTTTAAACCGAACTTTAATAAAAAGGTTGAGGGCTGGGAACAGAGAGAGAGGGTTGTTTTGTTTGAACATCGGAGAAATTTTGCTTTCACGAAGGAGAGGAATCCAATTGAGAAAAATTGTAAATTTCGAGTCAGCCAACAGAAAACAGAGAGACGAGAAAAGACGCAATTCCTAAAGCATGAATGAACTTGATGAAATGTTCAAAATTTAAAATTTTATTTATTCAGAAAACTCGAATTCGTTTTTTTAAACCGAACTTTAATAAAAAGGTTGAGGGCTGGGAACAGAAAGAGAGGGTTTTTTGTTTGAACATGGGAGAAATTTTGCTTTCACGAAGGAGAGGAATCCAATTGAGAAAAATTGTCAACATTATGAGAGAAAATTCTAAATTTAGAAATGGAACTCAGGGGGCGAGAGGGAAATATCTAATTTTGTTTTATTACAATTATTAGTTATATTTATGAATTTGTGATATTAGGTGTTACCCGGTGAATGGATTCTGTTTTTTCAGTGTGAAATGGTTATCTACGTATACCTACTTGGAAGAAGCACTATTGCCTGCAACAAACTGTCATGGATGCCTAGAAGGAACTAGGGTTGGGACATCGACATCGATGTTTTTGAAACCATCGATACATCGGAACAAAAACATCGATGTCAACATCGATGTTTTTCTTTCGATGGAAACATCGAACATCGATGTTTTATTTTTCGATGTTCGATGTTTTTGAAGACCACACAGTACCACAGATAAGTCTGTGGTATTATTAGAAAAAGTCTGTGGAAAGGACTTTCTTTTATTTTACAATAATTTTGTGAGTTTGAAATTTTGAATAGCTTAATATGATAAATAATTCTTTTTAAACTATGAAGGTTTAAATTAAACAAGGACTTTTGAGACATACTGTATAGACTGTGTATTGAGTGGATCCCTAAGCTATATTACCGAAAATCCGAAAAACATCGAAATCCCGATAATATCGAACATCGATGTTTTTGATTACGATACATCGGATACTCGATATATCGAAGTTTAAAAACATCGATGTATCGAACATCGATGTTTTCGTCTCGATGTCCCAACCCTAGAAGGAACTAATTGAAGATGAAAACCTTGCATATAAATTTTCAAACAATGCTATATGGTCTTATCGTCCCAAAATTGAAGAGAGAAGGAAGACAGGATAGGAGAAAGCCAGCCGTTCCGAGAACGAACGTTATCCCATGAGGATAAAATCCGCCCCGGGCGGGAATCGAACCCGCAGCCTAGCGCTTACAAGGCAGACGCACTACCAACTAGGCTGGCCAGTAAGCTTTTACTCACAGAACAGGGCGGAGATGGGACTTTCTTTTACAAAATGGAGGGGCTGGGACTGGTTGAGATATATTGACACCAGAATCGACCTTCCCCTCATTAATAGATATTAGAATTGCTGGCCAGTAAGCTTTTACTCACAGAACAGGGCGGAGATGGGACTTTCTTTTACAAAATGGAGGGGGCTGGGACTGGTTGAGATATATTGACACCAGAATCGACCTTCCCCTCATTAATAGATATTAGAGAACGGAGACGTACCTAATGTGAAATTCAAAAATAATAGAATAGTTAATTAGACAGAGACTGTCTAATTGTCTGTATTAGGTACTTGATAACCCTTTAGCTCCCAAACTGTTGCAGTCTGGGAAAAATAATCTATAGATCTATCGAAAATTAAATGTGTGCGTAAAAAAACCTCTCTTTTGCAGAAAAGCTCAAAATTTTGCATTGTATTTCAGCCGATCTATGGAAGTTAGATGTATAAATCCAGTTTGATACAAGGACGGGCGCTGAGAACAAAGAGATTCATTTGTATCAACTTTAACATATTGGCTCTCTTGGATTTCTTGGAATCAATAATATTTCCGTAGCTCCTGGGATTTGAACTGCATGTTTCTTCTTGAACGGTGAAGAGTTTCAGGCAGACGATTCCTGTAAATCTAATTAGATATGTACAATTAAACATGGACTGTTCTTTCTCTAATCATCCAAAATCACCATAATCGTACTGACTTATTAAGTGTATTGTAATAGGAATGATGCTTCCTTGATTGTACTCTTTGATGAGCAAAGTTATCGGAATGCGCAAACCGCAATTATTATATTGTTGCCAGGGAACTTGGAGGCGCCATCATAATCACATGTTTTAGATTCTAGGCACTAACCTCACCCTTGATCAAACATTTCACTTCATTTTATTATGATTAATCATAATAAGCGTGCGTGATTATTATTAAAAGATTACTTATTATAAGTTATGTTATCAATGTTATCATACATAATTGATGCTCTTGCCCCTTGTCCTTCCTACCTATCAGTATTCTATCTATTATTAGACATAGACACCTGTTTATCGCACCTCGTGTGTTTATAACTTCTGATCAGGATCAAATAATAACTCACGTAACTTATTAATTTCATCATCGATTACATTCGCGTACAATTCAGATTGGAAATACAGTATTTATCACATGCCAGTTTTGGTGAATCACGTCGCTTAATTCATATGTTTTTGGTGATGGCGTTTAATTGGGTTGAACGCTTTTAGATGTTGTATAATGTGTTTTGGGGTTACTTTAAAACGTTAAACAATATAATGCACAGTTGCACACCTAACTCTTGAAAATAGACCAGCACTTGTTTATTCTGTCAGGAAACCAGGACAAAACTGAAACATTATTGTGAGTACTTTTGAATCACAAACCACAAGGGTCTGAAAATGTTTTTTGGAAGTGTTTCAAATGCACTCCCAAAGTCATTGTTCACTCCCGGCAGGGTTCTTTGTCGTCCTCTTTCAGTTTCCTTCCTAATCCACGTTCCACATTTTGTGTCGAGAGCTCTCAGGCTTTGGCGCTGCTCTGGTTCAGTGCTTGTGCAATATTCTGCATACTGTTAGCTGCAGAACTTTTCAATTTCATGTTTGAAACTGTACCTCCCCCGTCCCTCCGTCCTTTCCATGCTTACGCCATAAAGTCTACTTTGGAAATGTGGAAAGCGGGGAGGGGAGGGGAGGGGTCTTAAAGAAAAGTTTGTTCATGACTTTCTTTTTTTTACTCCCTTCTCTATTATTATGTACACTATGTTTATTCCTTGGATAAACTGGTCTACTGCATCATAATGCTGTATTGTAGCCCAAGGTCGATTACAGCTAGGATGGATTGGGAAAGAGAAGGTTGTCGACGGCAAAAATAGTGTACACTACCTTATCTAACTTCCTCTCAACTTATTCGCATTTATATTTGTAACCATTACTCGACATGAATGATATCGATTGAGGAATAGATCCTGAATTCCTGATGTTATTGATCCGCGGGCCAGCATTACTTACTGGGTAGTTGGGTACCCTTTTAGAAGGTGTTGACATAAGACTGAAATTCCCGACACCACACGATTGGGGCTGTCGTATTTGACGATCACAAAAGTCTGCTCCGAAGTTCTAGCAAAGTTGAAGTTCTCATAAAACAATATGAAAGGTTATAAAAACGTGAAGACAAGACATTATTATTATTTATTATTATTTTTTTTTCATTCTGATATGTAGGTAGTATACGAAGTACCTTTAGTATACTCGGAGGGAAGTTTTTTTTCTCTTAGAAAAAAATAAAATCCACCAACAAGCAGAACAATAGCAGCTTACAAGGAAAAGGATGAAAGCTTTTGGTAGAAAAATATTGGTATTATCAGAATAATGTAATTGAATAAGAAAGGAAAGAAGGACGGGAAGCCTTTTCTTTGCCATGAATGACAAAATCGACAACTGGACAACACATGACACTATCCTGTCATTGGAAATATCAATATACGACAGTGAATGAATAGCAGTCAAAACTCTTGTCCTGCAACAACCCACACAAGCCGAAAATAGACTGAAACTAATGTGGTGGGAAATGAACTTTGGTTCTCCCGGGAGCGCGGGTATAAAAATAGTAATTTTACATATTTTCTATTTGGGAATTCAGGAGGGACATCAGACTTTTTCTCTCTTATGTAGGGGAAATATCAATATACGACAGTGAATGAATAGCAGTCAAAACTCTTGTCCTGCAACAACCCACACAAGCCGAAAATAGACTGAAACTATAATGTGGTGGGAAATGAACTTTGGTTCTCCCGGGAGCGGGGGTATAAAAATAGTAATTTTATATATTTTCTATTTGGGAATTCAGGAGGGACATCAGACTTTTTCTCTCTTATGTAGCTAAGTAATGTTATATGAATTGTCCTTGCAAAATACAAATGGCAAAGGCATTCATAACCGAAAGGACTGAACTGTGCTTCGAGTCCCAATAGTAGTACATAACATAGTTATGTGGTATGATGGAGACTAGTTGGTCATCTTGAGAATGCATTTCACACCTATACGCCTCAGAGCGGGCTTTATGTGTATGGGGCTAAACAAGTTAAACTTAGGTACACATTTTTCCTTTTCTTGTGAGCTCTGATTGTTCGTATGGGTCAAATCTTGCAATGAACGATTGAGCAAATTTTTCCTCATTGAATGCTACTAAAGAACAAGAGGTACTGTTTAACATTTGGACATCCCATGAGTCCTGATGTATGTCCTTTCTCACTAATTTTGACTTATTATTGTACATTGTTAAAAATAAAAAAATGTCATACGATAAATAAAATCTAGTCACGAGTTTATATCATTATATGTATGCTTGTCTACGAGTCCATATAGGTGTTTAACGTCAAACAGATATAATCAGTATCTATTAGTGTTGGTTTCTGAATAACTAGGTCAGTAATCGCTGGATCTGTGGACTGTTTTTCCAGCATTGACTCATAGCGCCTCGTGGCAGGTTTTTCCCAGGTGACTACGGCAATGTGTCAGCTACCATGACATTTCACATCCTCCGTATACTTAGCTATAAGTGTACATTCCTCGAGAAAAATTGGTTTCGCTGGAGAAAAAGAGACTGGAAATTTTGAATAATTGGACTGGAAAACCGGGAAAAGTCAGGGAATTTTATTTTTCCATTTTGGTAGACACCCTGATATAGGTGTTTAACGTCAAACAGATATAATCAGTATCTATTAGTGTTGGTTTCTGGATAACTAGGTCAGTAATCGCTGGATCTGTGGACTGTTTTTCCAGCATTGACTCATAGCGCCTCGTGGCAGGTTTTTCCCAGGTGACTACGGCAATGTGTCAGCCACCATGACATTTCACATCCTCCGTATACTACTTAGCTATAAGTGTACATTCCTCGAGAAAAATTGGTTTCGCTGGAGTGCTCCATTCTCTTCGCTTATGAAATACATACGCCGTGTAAGCCGGGTTGTACTCGTTTGGCCATCTTTAATGCCGGCGGCCTGGTTTGGATTAGGTACTGTTGAAATTGAAATCATTTTAATAAAACAATGTTCCAAGTTTGGCGCGAACGACACAAGAGTTTTAAAGCGTCCTCATATGTGTGTAGATTTGCATTGTAATTTGTGGCGTAACTAGCAATGAGCCCAATGGAAAAATCAAGAGTATCAATGGGGCAACTTAACCAAATAATGAAAGTTTCGAGGTGAATAATAGAAGTAAAGGTCAACAATACAGCAAGTACCTATTACGCTCCATTCTCTTCGCTTATGAAATACATGCGCCGTGTAAGCCGGGTTGTACTCGTTTGGCCATCTTTAATGCCGGCGGCCTGGTTTGCAATGGATTAGGTACTGTTGAAATTGAAATCATTTTAATAAAATAGTGTTCCAAGTTCGGCGCGAACGACACAAGAGTTTTAAAGCGTCCTCATATGTGTGTAGATTTGCATTGCATATAATTTGTGGCGTCACTAGCAATGAGCCCAATGGAAAAATCAAGTATTAATGGGGCAACTTAACCAAATAATGAAAGTTTCGAGGTGAATAATAGAAGTAAAGGTAAACAATACAGCAAGTATTAGGATTAGAAGTGAGGAAAAAGTGATGATGGATGAGAAATAAAATCCTTTGCCTTTTCTTCAGCTGTTTAGGTAAAGACGAGAGGAGACGTCTATGAACTTTATTAAATAGACATCTATAGACTCATGGGTAGAGGGAGGAGAGGAAAAAGTGATGATGGATGAGAAATAAAATCTTTGCCTTTTCTTCAGCTGTTTAGGTAAAGACGAGAGGAGACGTCTATGAACTTCATCAAATAGACATAGACTCATGGGTAGAGGGAGGAAGGAAAAACTTTGAAGAATAGTGGAAAAAAGCTTGATCTATGTATTCGCAGAAAAAAGGGTAGGGAGTAGGGAGAAAAGAAAAACTTTGCAGAATATTGGAAAAAGGTTAATTAAATACATTCGCAGAATTTTTTTTTGATAATATTATTGATACATTCGTGAAAAAAAAGGTTAAAATTAAAATACCTTTGGGGAAAAAAACTGGATGTGAAGAGGCGTTCTCTGAATAGAAGCTACGAGGAACGAGCGTAGATTGAATTAAATTAAACCATTGTTATTCCTGTGATGGCATAGAGTGCCTGTAACCTAACAATAACGTTGTGTAAGGTATTAGAGAACGCCTGGCTGCATACTAACATATAGAACATGGGTACCCTAGTGCTGATTATGGATAATGATTTTTATACAAATAAAATTGTTGATATGATGAGTACATTGATAATGGCATTGCTTTTGAACAGGATGTCCCCCCAGTGGTGTGTAACACCTGGTATGTTTTCAATGACATGACAGAATGACAAAGTAATGTACTTAAGTACAAGAAAAGCAAGGAAGGAGAGAAATTGATGAACACAGAACTGAAAGGAATGGAGTTCTTGAAATGTACGAATAGTTTGAAGAGTGGTAAGGAGGACTTGATTTTGAGGAACATTTCCATATCTTAGTTCAATCCTTGTTATATACTGTTAGCTGCAGAACTTTTCAATTTCATGTTTGAAACTGTACCTCCCCCGTCCCTCCGTCCTTTCCATGCTTACGCCATAAAGTATACTTTGGAAATGTGGAAAGCGGGGAGGGGAAGGGTCTTAAAGAAAAGTTTGTTCATGACTTTCTTTTTTTTTACTCCCTTCTCTATTACTATGTACACTATGTTTATTCCTTGGATAAACTGGTCTACTGCATCATAATGCTGTATTGTAGCCCAAGGTCGATTACAGCTATAGGATGGATTGGGAACGAGAAGGTTGTCGACGGCAAAAATAGTGTACACTACCTTATCTGACTTCCTCTCAACTTATTCGCATTTATAGATTTATACCTATTTGTAATTTCAATTTCATGTTTGAAACTGTACCTCCCCCGTCCCTCCGTCCTTTCCATGCTTACGCCATAAAGTCTACTTTGGAAATGTGGAAAGTGGGGAGGGGAGGGGGCTTAAAGAAAAGTTTGTTCATGGCTTTCTTTTTTTTACTTCCTTCTCTATTACTATGTACACTATGTTTATTCCTTGGATAAACTGGTCTACTGCATCATAATGCTGTATTGTAGCCCAAGGTCGATTACAGCTAGGATGGATTGGGAACGAGAAGGTTGTCGACGGCAAAAATAGTGTACAGTTGTACACTACCTTATCTAACTTCCTCTCAACTTATTCACATTTATATTTGTAACCACCAGAATGACAAAGTAATGTACTTAATTACAAGAAAAGCAAGGAAGGAGAGAAATTGATGAACACAGAACTGAAAGGAATGGAGTTCTTAAAATGTACGAATATTTTGAAGAGTGGTAAGGAGGACTTGATTTTAAGGAACATTTCCATATCTTGGTTCAATCCTTGTTAAGATATCGATTGAGGAATAGATCCTGAATTCCTGATGTTATTGATCCGCGGGCCAGCATTACTTACTGGGTAGTTGGGTACCCTTTTAGGAGGTGTTGACATAAGACTGAAATTCCCGACACCATACGATTGGGGCTGTCGTATTTGACGATCACAAAAGTCTGCTCCGAAGTTCTAGCAAAGTTGAAGCTCTCATAAAACAATATGAAAGGTTATAAAAACGTGAAGACAAGACAAGCCATTGTTATTCCTGTGATGGCATAGAGTGCCTGTAACCTAACAATAACGTTGTGTAAGGTATTAGAGAACGCCTGGCTGCATACTAATACTAACATATATTAGAACATGGGTACCCTAGTGCTGATTAGGGATAATGATTTTTATACAAATAAAATTGTTGATATGATGAGTACATGGTGTGTAACACCTGGTGTGTTTTCAATGACATGACAGAATGACAAAGTAATGTACTTAATTACAAGAAAAGCAAGGAAGGAGAGAAATTGATGAACACAGAACTGAAAGGAATGGAGTTCTTGAAATGTACGAATATTTTGAAGAGTGGTAAGGAGGACTTGATTTTAAGGAACATTTCCATATCTTAGTTCAATCCTTGTTATTTTAATGTTTATTAAATGAAGGTATACTTAATATGGCTGTAGATCCGTGCAATTTGTGACAAACTAAAAGTATATACCTGAGACGTATTTTCCTTTAGAAATTTTCCTTTAAAGCTCGTTTCCCCTCTTTTGGCCTAGCGCCTGTACTAAACCACAGGAAGTCCAAGATCGCGAACCATCTGAATTGGTTCTGTTTCCGCAACTCTGATAGATCCGTGCAATTTTGGATAAACTATTAAATATATAAAAGTATAGCTGGCAGACCCGTGGTTGACTCGATTATTCCGACACTGGCAGCATTGTTTCAAAAGCAAATTAGAATATCACACCTCAGCACGAGGATGGGTTGGGATTTGCTTATAAATATAGGATGTGAGGTAGTCCCTATCCGAATAGAATTTCATTTCTAATTGCCTGTCAAGGCTGTTCAATATAAGGAAGCAAGGACATGATAACATAGTACATATTATGTAGACATAACATTTTAATGAAAATACACCTCACCATAGCATGCATGTAGATTAGACATAACATTTTTATTCAAAATAGAAGCAGATAAGTTAGATGAGCTTATTTGATTTTCTAGCACCCAATGTGTCAGTGACTCGGTGCTTTCAAGACATTAAAGGATTGACATTTTTGAAAGAAATAAAGATAAAGTTTTGATAAGTTACTACTTTTACTTTATTTCAAAGCTTTCAAATAAGAGATAATTTTGTCATTAGTCTTGGAAATTTTGGGTTAAATCTAACTATAGCTTCGAATTCCCGAATGACACACATAAAGTATGAAAAATCTATAAATTATGTGCTGTCTGTTGTCAAACTCATCTGAAAACCCCTCTCCGTTCCGAGTCAAATGCCAAAAGTTCATAAGAAACACTAGACTAGAGAGACCAGGTACTTCTGTGTGCTTTCTATTGCCTTTCGCTGGATAAGTAACTGTCGCAAACAACGATATGGATAAGGGAGAAACAAACTAGGATTGTGTGTCATCATAATAATAATAATAAAAAAGTGTCTCGGTGCTTTCAAGACATTTTGAAAGAAATATAGATGAAATTTGATAAGCTATTTTTCATTGTATCAAAACTTTCAAATAAGAGAGAAGTTTGTCATTAATCTCGGAAATTTTGGGTTAAATCTAAATAGGTATAGCTTCGAATTCCCGAATGACACACATAAAGTATGAAAAATCTATAAATTATGTGCTGTCTGTTTTCAAACTCATCTGAAAACCCCTCTCCGTCCCGAGTCAAATGCCAAAAGTTCATAAGAAACACTAGACTAGAGAGATACAAGACAAGAGTGTACGGTAGAAACAGTTGGACAATAAATAAGTTTAAATAACTCCAAGTTCTTCATGTTGTATTGTGAGAGGGGAAAAACATGAAAAGTTGTAACTTTATTATACTGTTGTGAGTATATTTATTTCAAATAAAAGCTGTCTCTTCTCCAGGTACTTCTGTGTGCTTTCTATTGCCTTTCGCTGGATAAGTAACTGTCGCAAACAACGATATGGATAAGGGAGAAACAACTAGAGAGACTTTTGAATAGAGAATTCGTCAAAAGATGAAAAATGCAGATCATGATGGGAAACATGTCACGGAATTTATCTTTTTTTATGTATCTTTCACATCAATCTTGTATACTTTATCTCACTCCCCCTCTGTCTTTCTCCAGTCCTTCCTTTTTTTCTCTCTCTTTCCTCCCTTTTCTCTCATTCCCCCCTTTTTTTCTGTCTTTCCCATCACCTACATTTTTCCTTTCTTTTCCTCCCTCGCCTCTTTCATTTAAATCTTATTCCTTTTCACTTTCCCTAATATCCTATAGGAAGGAAAGTAATGTATTCTGTATCGCCATCTCCTTCTGCTGTGTATTTCATATGTTGTTCTTATACTACCTACATAATTGTATATACCTCTTTACTTCCTCTCCTTTTCTTTTCTCACTCACTTTCTTTCCTTCCTTAGGACGACCACTCACTATCAGGCATCAGCTAGGCTTGACAGGCGGGCCTGTTCAGGCGTACCTGATAGTGAGTGACCGACCTTGATGTATCCGCCCTGATCCTTGATCTACTATTACAGCTAGAAGGGATTTTTTTTGTCCCACCCAGTAAATTCGGTGCGATATTGCTATTTTTATTCCCACATTGTATAATGTACACATTTCGCATTATGAGATCAAAACAACAAACAAAATTCAACGAAAAAACTTGAATGGTTTTTAGAAAATTTGCGCTTTTTCAAATTAATTAATTTTTCCCAATTAGCATTATTTTATTGTAAATTTAATTGGAAAAAAGCTCTCGAGTTTAATCCGACTTTTTTTTATTTGTATTCTTTTCCCGTTCTTTCTCTTCTATTTTGTTTCATTATCATTTGTTTCACAGTTGTTACTGTTGTTAGTATGCTAGTGTTGCAACTTCAAACAAAAAACTCAGTACTAAGCCAGCTCAGTAGAACAACATTGGACTCGTAATTCAAAGTACTAGGTTCCAGGTTTCAGCAGAAAGCGAAGTCTAGTCGAAGGACTTGTTGGACCTTAACGAGACTCGAACCCAGGACCCAGGGTTATTTTTCGAACGCCCCAAGTGATAATACTGTCGATATTCTCACTACACACTTGAAAATTTCAAAAGTGTAGTTATAGGTATACTTAATGAATTTCATTCGTATTATGTTTCAAATGTATTTCGCAAACAAAAGCAACCCCATGAATGGGAGGGAGACAACCGAATTAAAAACCTAAAAATAGAACCCGAGACAGAGAAAATCTAGAACGAAAATACGCTAGGGTAAGGGGTAAGGGTATCAAAATTTCGTTCAACAACAAAAGCAGGATATATTTTCATTCTGGAAAAAGAAAGTATTAGGAAAACTCTTCCATTCATTTTGAAGAACATCTGGATTAGGGAGTAAATCGGGATAGAAGGGAAGGAACTCAGTGGGAGGGAAAAGCCTAGAAAGAGCGAGGAAAAAGGAGCGAGCTCTTTGAGCTAGGAACCCTCAAAAAAGAGGTAGAAATAGAAGCTATAATCAAATAATGAGAAGGAGCGGAGATATTGAATGTATAGTAAGGTGGAGAGGTAGAAGAGGGAGCTATCTATACCTTGGGATTTCAAGAATAAAAGGATCTGCAAAAAGGAGGGAGAAGAGAAAATGAGAGATGAAGGTTTATTTAAAAAAAAAAGATAAAAATCTATGCATATTACGCATTTCTTTTCATCTATCGGTTATTTATTCATTTTACTTTTGAAATCTATGCAAATCTGATTTAGAAATGGCCATTTTGGAAATGAAAGAAATGGGCTACTTTACCTTTTTCCTTGAAAGGTTTTCTTATCCAGCAAAAGGTATAAAAGCTTACCCAACACTGCTACTGCTCTATCTGATTTAGAAATGGCCATTTTGGAAATGAAAGAAATGGGCTACTTTACCTTTTTCCTTGAAAGGTTTTCTTATCCAGCAAAAGGTACAAAAGCTTACCCAACACTGCTACTGCTCTAGGATTAAAATACGTCAAAGGGAAAAAGACAGAGGCGAAAAAGAAAGGAAGAAACCTGATTATAAGAAAGTTCAGATAAAGTTTGCTAGGGACCAGGGGGGGATTATTATAAATTTGTTTTCCCTGGAAAATGAGCACGTTCTTAGATTGATTTTGTCGGATAATGCCCTGGGGGCGGTATAGCGCGACTATGCCATCGTAAAGTTTTTCCCGTTTCTTGAAACAAAAATTTACCCGACACTTCTAGTTACAGGCAACCAAGGAGATAAGAAATCCTTCCTTCTCAAATCCCTATTGGGCTTTCTTCTGTTTTTAATTACATTTTCCTCCTCAGTAAAATTAATTAGAAAAGACTACAAGGAGCGGAAACCCTACCAAAATGTACGCCTGTGTTAGACCTAAATGTGGCGTAGACGTAATCAAGTTCACAAAAATGACTGCATTTTCTCCCTTAAGCAGACAGAGCAATTCTAGTTATTTTTTCTCCCTCGTTGTGGTCCTCCTTCTTCTTCTCTGTCTTTCAATCCTCAGCTCTTCAAATCTTCTATTCCTCTTTTCTCTGAATATCAGAATGAAATGTCAAATGTGTCCTACAGAAGTGGCCTAGCCTTTCCCGCCTTGTTTTGCTGAAGAAATCTTGATATGTAGGAAAGCTCATGTGCTTATTGATACAGACTTCTTATGGAAATAGAAAAGTTCTATTATTAGACTGAGGTTTTTTTTTTTTTTTTTTTTTTTACACGCCCCCCTTATTTTTTTTCCAA
>NW_007377527.1:157903-179205 GCF_000475195.1 Diaphorina citri | reverse complement strand
TTTTGGGGGGTTTTTTTTTTTTTTTTTTTTTTTTTTTTTTTTTTTTTTTTTTTTTTTTTTTTTTGAATGGCGACAATCGAACTTGCGCCCTATCGTTTACAAGGCAGACACGCAACACTCCAAGCTAACTATATAGGCTGACCCTTTAGCCTTTTATCAAAAACCTAAATTTACATTAAATTGTAAAATAAATAAAAATCTTTTAGGGCCTCATATCGAAAAGTTTGCATTCTGAATTTACAGTGTAAAAAGGATTTCGCCACTTATGATGATATGGGAGTAGCTCACACATTCATACATCATTATTTGGTGATGTCAGTTCTCACCAAATGAGAATTTGCTTAGCGGGAGAGGCCACCTAGTACCTCATCCCAAGAGGTGTTGATATTTAACATACTCATATTACTCATATTCCTACACAATAATACACATGTAACTAATATGTTTATTGTTTTAATGAGTAACATCCTCCTCAATCCTGACGGCTTTCTCATGGTTAAACAATGTGACAGGTTCCCAGACATACATAATATGAGTAGGTGATAGGCACTAATACGAGAGTATGAGTATTAGGCCAGCCACTATCAGACAGATCTGACGACAGGTGCAAGTGATCAGGTCCACCTGATAATGTGTGAGCTCATCAAGTATACCTAACAGACGGACCTTTTCAGCCGCACCTGTCAGGTCTACCTGATAGTGTGTGTGCTCATCAGGTGTCAGGTAGGTATACCTGATCAGGTGTACCTACCAGGACTAACTGAGAGTGAGTGGTTGGCCTTAGGATAGCTTCTAGATTGAAAACATCATAACAACTTTACATGGGAACGAACTTTATGGACAACTACCAACTATACTTGTAAAGAACTAGGCCAGCCACTATCAGACAGATCTGACGACAGGTGCAAGTGATCAGGTCCACCTGATAATGTGTGAGCTCATCAAGTATACCTAACGGACGGACCTTTTCAGCCGCACCTGTCAGGTCTACCTGATAGTGTGTGTGCTCATCAGGTGTCAGGTATACCTGATCAGGTGTACCTACCAGGTCTAACTGAGAGTGAGTGGTTGGCCTTAGGATAGCTTCTAGATTGAAAACATCATAACAACTTTACTTGGGAACGAACTTTATGGACAACTACCAACTACTAAGTATCAGACAAGTCAGGGGAGTCCGATGCTTAGCTGGAAAAAATGTACCTATGTATATTTTTGTCCGAAATACTACCGATGCCGTAAGGGAAATCGTATGCTAAACAAGCGCCTGAAGAAAAAGTATCCTTATACCAACAATGTATTGGGAAGAGAAGTACCAAAATATGTTTAGGTGGAAAATGAGCACGTTCTTAGATTGATTTTGTCGGATAATGCCCTGGGGGCGGTATAGCGCGACTATGCCATCGTAAAGTTTTTCCCATTTCTTGAAACAAAAATTTACCCGGCACTTCTAGTTACAGGCAACCCAAGGAGATAAGAAATCCTTCCTTCTCAAATCCCTATTGGGCTTCTGTTTTTAATTACATTTTCCTCCTCGGTAAAATTAATTAGAAAAGACTACAAGGAGCGGAAACCCAATCAAAATGTACGCCTGTGTTAGACCTAAATGTGGCGTAGACGTAATCAAGTTCACAAAAATGACTGGATTTTCTCCCTTAAGCAGACAGGTACGCCTGTGTTAGACCTAAATGTGGCGTAGACGTAATCAAGTTCACAAAAATGACTGCATTTTCTCCCTTAAGCAGACAGAGCAATTCTAGTTATTTTTTCTCCCTCGTTGTGGTCCTCCTTCTTCTTCTCTGTCTTTCAATCCTCAGCTCTTCAAATCTTCTATTCCTCTTTTCTCTGAATATCAGAATGAAATGTCAAATGTGTCCTACAGAAGTGGCCTAGCCTTTCCCGCCTTGTTTTGCTGAAGAAATCTTGATATGTAGGAAAGCTCATGTGCCCTAAATTTTAATTACATTTTCACTAATGACACGTTTTATTTTCCCAAACCTGAATTTCCAGTTTGATAGAAAGAGAGGGGGGAGGGATGGAAAAGGGGAGAGGGGGAGAGAGAGGGAGGGAGGAAGGGAAGGAAAAGGCGAGAGAGAGGAGGAGGGAGGGAAGGAAAAGGAGACGGGGAGGGAGAGAGAGGGAGGGAAGGAAAAGGAGAGAGAGGGTAATTTTTAAAAATGACGTCGAATCTCCCCTCCTCTTCCATCTCTCTCCTCCCTCTCCCCCTTTTTCCTTCCTCTCCCCTCTCTTTTTATCAACTTTTCGTTTCGTCCTCCTCTCCTCTTCCCCTATCCTCTCCTACTGCCCTACTCTTCTCTTCTAGTGTCAAATTTCACGGTGGATGTTTGGTTCAGTGGTTTCATATAAGTACATATTGCTGATATAATTAGATATATCAATATCAAGTTCTAGCATTATTTACAAAGTATGTGAGAAGTATCAATGACTCACCACTAGTTCATGTAATGTGTGGTCGCAGCTTCGATTTGGTTTCAAATATAATTGCAAAAACTTCGCCATACTTGTTTCATTTTGGATGTCACGGATTCTTTAAGCACAGGAAGAGCTTTTTGCTTGTTCATAAACAGTTCCTTGAAAATGTAGGTATTTCTGCAATGGAATAAGGGAAACTGGAAATGGGAAAGGGACTAGTTCATGTAATGTGTGGTCGCAGCTTCGATTTGGTTTCAAATATAATTGCAAAAACTTCGCCATACTTGTTTCATTTTGGATGTGACGGATTCTTTAAGCACAGAAAGAGCTTTTTGCTTGTTCATTAACAGTTCCTTGAAAATGTAGGTAGGTATTTCTGAAATGGAATAAGGGAAACTGGAAATGGGAAAGGAGTTCAACAACAAAAGCAGGATATATTTTCATTCTGGAAAAAGAAAGTATTAGGAAAACTCTTCCATTCATTTTGAAGAACATCTGGATGAGGGAGTAAATCGGGAGACAGGGGAGGGATCTCAGTGGGAGGGTAAAGCCTTGAGATGGGAACCTTTAAAAAGGAGGTAGGAATGGAAGCTATAATGAGAACGAGGGGAGATATAAAATTATACCTAAAAGGTAAAGTAAGGGAGAGAGGTATAGAAGAGGGAGCTATAACTTGGGATTTCAAGAATAAGAGGATCTGCAAAAAGGAGGGAGAAGAGAAAATGAGAGATGAAGGTTTAATTTAAAAAAAAAGAGAAAAATCCAGATAGACACTAAATCTAATCCCTAAACCAACATAATATGTAAATCTAATCCCTAAACATTATGTAAAGGCAGTGCAATAGTCCTAAATGGGAAAGGAAATGAAAAGGAGAAATTGTAAATAAATAAAGTCGAATTAGCAAATTACAAATGATAGTGTTTGTGGTCTCGAGTGGATTGGAACATATCACATGCCTTCAGGCCTTCAGGCACACTCCATTTGTCTAGGGTCTTGTTTTTCCTTGCCCTTGGGATCAATTTAATGTGAAGTTAAGTGACGTGCCTCTCTCTCTTCCCCTCTCTCATGTTCCTTCCCTCGTCTCCCTCCTATATCCAATTTCTCGTTGTAGTCCTTCCTCTATTTCTCTCCTCCCATACCTCCCTCTTAATTCTCTCTTTTCTCCTCCTTTCCCTCCCTCTTTGCTTTCTCTTTTCTCCTGCTTTCCCTCCCTCTCTTTCTCTATCACTTATTACTCCCTAGTTTCTCTTCCTATGAAATTGGTTCTTTATCTCTTCCTTACACGCACGCCATTTTGCCATTTTCTCATATGTGCGATATTTTTAATTCCCCCCCCCCACCTGTTTCAATTTTCCCTCCCACTTCGTTATCATTCCCACATAAATTTTAGAATACTTTTTTCCTAACCTAATTTTCCTCAGTCTACATTACACTATTACCCTAGTTTAGCCAAGCAGTTCAATGGTTCGAGAGAGTTTAGAGGTAACATTTTTCTTGTCAAGGACACGCGAAGAAAATTGGTGGAAATTGGAAAACCAATCATCCAAAGTAAATTTGTGTAAAGTAAAAAGAGGTAGGTGCCAGCCTAGTTAGATTAGTTGGTAGCGCGACTGCCTTGTAAGTGCTAGGCCGCGGGTTCGAGTCCCGACCCGGGCGGATTTTATCCTGGAGGGATAAGGTTCGTTCTCGGAACGGCTGGCTTTTTTCTGTCCTGTCTTCTTTCTCTCTTCTATTTCGGGACGATAAGACCCCAGCAGTTACCGCTAACAAACCTCTTAAAAAAAGTGAAATACTTCTTTTCGTGATCTTTTGATTAACAAATCTGTTCTCTACATTATTCCAGGGGTCAAAGCGGACACTCAGGTCGTCAGAAATGTTACTTCCTCCCAGCGGACTGCTGGACACCGAAACAGAGTTGAACTTCTCGCTACAGGTATGTAAAATGGAACTTGACCTGGCACACCACCCGGGACCAAATTTGGCACACTGATACAGTGCTTTTTTACCAGCCTAGTTTAAGTTCGCTTGGAAGGTCGCTACCTTCCAAGCTAACGTCTGCCTTGTGAGTGTTAGGCCGCGGGTTCGATTCCCGCCGGGGCGGATTTTATCTTGAAAGGATAATGTTCGTTCTCGGAACGGCTATTTCTATCCTGTCCTCTCTTCGATTTCGGGACGATAAGACCTCCGTTGTTACAGTTATCAAAACTTCCCTTGAATAAAACCTTTCAAATATACAAAAAAGGATTGATTTATTTTGTTTTATAGTAGTTTATTGACTGTATTTTTTCAAGTTTATTTATTGTTTTATAAAGCTTTATTTATTTCCTCCTTTTTCATTTTGTTTCCAGTATCCACATTTTCTCAAGCGAGACGGAAACAAGCTGCATGTGATGTTGCAACGGAGGAAACGCTACAAAAATCGAACAATACTTGGATACAAAACGTTAGCACAAGGAATTATCAACATGTCACAGGTAAAAGCAGGGTTGTTGTTGTTGTTGTAGCGGCTTTAACTATAGCCGAAAGGTGACAAAATAGAGAAAAATATCTCTTTTATCAGCCATACACCAGGGTGATGGTCTCTCTAGCCATGTTAAATTGGCTCGTCCTGAACCGATAGGACCTTAGCAGTTACAGCTCCAGCTCCCTCTATCAAATCTCTGTTTTCCATGCTGCACTGAAGCAAGCTTTGAAACCATCTCGAAAATTCTGGATTAGAGTTAGGTGGCAGAAAAAAAGCCTTTAACTTATAACTTATAACCTCGTCCATTGGTTGCATTGCCTTTGAAGGGCTAGAAGAGTCCATTTTTTTCGATATTGACCATCTACCACCCTCTAGTTTCTGTTACTTCTCCCTTCTCGTGATAATAAAATAAGTCAATAGAATTTACGAGGAGGGGGCAGTGGTGATATTTCGTGAAGCTTTTTCTTCCCTTCCCTGAGCCAATTAGTTCTGACGGTATTAGTAAAGTGCTAGGCTATGTTTGACACGATTCCTGTGACGTCAACGACCTATTTCTGCATTTTACAAGATCATTATCCGTTTCATTGTGCTGTTTTATTAATTGAATCACTCTGTGTCATTCTGTTTCAGGCTGTGCTCATTGACCGTATCCCGACTGTTAGTTCTTAAGTCCCTAGGTTCAGATCTCAATTCCATAGTCATAGCTGTAAAAATGCAAGTAAGTATACCACCTGTTCATGAACGGATAATGTTCGTTCTCGGAACGGCTGACTTTCTCCTATCATGTCTTCCTTCTCTCTTCGATCTCGGGACGATAATACCTTAGCAGTTACAGTTCCTTCTATCAAACCTCTTGGAAAAAAAGCTCCTTTATTTATTTTTATAGTCTGTTTATTTGGGTCTAGGTCTTTATAGTCTGTCAAATGTTAAACTGATTCTCCCACAGGGATTGGAATATCTCGAACCCCAGGCCCGTGGATTACCGAACGTTTTATCTGTTAAGCTGCAGGACTGTGGGGCTATTTGACAAGATAAATAACACGCCTTTACCTTTAGCTATGTACATCAGTCCTAATATAACGACCTCCATTATTTTCAAAATGTCATCAAGCAAACCAAGATTTGCAACATTAATACACGTCATCTTCACATGTGTCTTGTGGAATATTCTTCTTCTCTTTTCTCTTTGCTCCCTTTCCTTCTCTTTTCTCCTTTTCCTTCTTCCCTTTTCTCTTTGTTCCCTTTCCTTCTCCAATTGTCCTTTTTCTTATTTCCCTTCTTCCCTTTCCTTCTGTTGTGTCCCTTCTTCTTTTCTCTCCTCTTATTTTCTATAGGTGTCCTTCTCTTTGATTTTCCTCACCTCTCCTTCACCATCTTCGTCACTGTATCTTTTTTTTTACCTTTATCTTCCTCTGTCTCCCTCCTTTTCTTTCTCTATCCCCTTTTCCCTTTCTTTGTCTATCTCTTTCTCTCCTTTTTACCCCTCTCTCTCTTTCCTTCTCTTCTCTCCTTCCCCCCTCTCTATCGCCCTTTCCCTTTGTTGCTCTTTCCTCCTCTCCCTCTTTTCCTCTCCCTTCTCTCTTCTCCCTCTTCCTTCCCCATTTTCTCCTCTCTCCCTCTCTTCCTTCCCTCCTTTGCTTCCCATATGTTTTATCTTGTCATATGTGTCATCACGTACCTACACGACATTCACATTACTTACCAGCAGGGGTTGCTCCGTCTCAGTCTCAGAGATATAATTTCCCTGACAACAACACGGGATAAGGTGCTCACATACGGGGTAAAACGAACAAACAATCACAATATGTAAATCTAATCCTTGAACTCTTTTTAAATCTAAAACGAACAAAATACAGATAGACACAATTTGTAAATCCAATCCTTAAACTCTGTTTAAATCTAATCCCTAAACCAACATAATATGTAAATCTAATCCCTAAACATTATGTAAAGGCAGTGCAATAGTCATGATCAAATAAATACTTTATAGCCAAGGCATTTCACAGCTTTCGTGTCATAATACTCATAAGTATTGTTAGTATAGCTAGTAGACCTCCTATTTTCGATTTATTTATCGTCAAATAATGGTTTATTTGTTGGACTGTGAAAGGTACTTGACAAGTTATCAAAAATGTCCTCTTTATGTCCCTTAACCAGGTTCTACAGCATCAGATGGACTTGGAGCTGGATCTGATATGCGAATCCAAAGAACTGAAAGCTCACGCTGGAACTGTCATTGCCAAAGTTCTCATCCAATCCCTAGTCAGTCAGCCTATCGATCAAGATCTTTCCTTTTGTAAACAAAACGGTAAGCTTTCTGAATCGATTGCAGTTGCATGAGGTAAGTTTGTTTTTCGATAAGGCGCTTTAACATGTTAATAACTGTCGTCCGCGCCGGAGGTTTAGATACGATTTTTAGTACGACATTTCTAGGTTTGTGATTCATCTTTAAGGAAGTCGTCAAGAACTCTAAACTTTGGTGGTCAGAAATTTTATTCAACGGAACGAGCTTACGCTGAAAAAGTTCCTTTTTAGAGTTCATAATTAGTGGAATATTAGTGTCTTAAGGTGCGTCCAAATAGTAGACCGCCCGTCGATTGACCATCTATGCAATAGTCCTAAAGTGGACGCGGCACACAAGGGATCAAGTAGAGACCGCCTTAACATAATAATAAACCAACATAATATTTAAATTTAATCATTTAATTATCTAATCCACACTTATCAGGAACTAGCAGGTTGTCCGTGCTTCGCCAAGGAAAAGTGATCTCGGCTCTAAATCGGTTTAGATTTCGGCAAATCCCCTCTTTTTCCATTCCTACCTGGAATATAATATTAGGAATATTCCTACCAAATTTCAGCCTTCTAGGTGTTGGGGTTCTGGAAACTTTCTAACTTACTATAGGATTTTAGTATTATAGGACTATTTCTACTCCATCAAGTAGAATTAAGGTGATAGGACCGTACTCCACCATTTTCGCCAGTTTGTCATTTACTTTGCTTCTAGCTTGATTTATATTCTTGCCTGCTCCCTTGAACACACTGATTTATCTTACCTTTTTCCCCTCCATTTCCTTTCCATGTCACAATGTCTTCTTTTTTTGCTTCTTCTTCTGTTTCTCCTTCTTCTTCTTCTTCTCCCTGGAATATAATATTAGGAATATTCCTACCAAATTTCAGCCTTCTAGGTGTTGGGGTTCTGGAAACTTTCTAACTTACTATAGGATTAGTATTAAAGGTAGAGTAGAATTAAGATAGGACCGTACTCCACCATTTTCGTCAGTTTGTCATTTACTTTGCTTCTAGCTTGATTTATATTCTTGCTTGCTCCCTTGGACACTCTGATTTATCTTACCTTTTTCTCCTCTATTTCCTTTCCATGTCACAATGTCTTCTTTTTTTGCTTCTTCTTCTTCTGTTTCTCCTTCTTCTTCTCCTCCTCCTCATCCTTTTCTTCTTCTTCTCCTTCTTGTTTTTCTTCGTATCCTCTATGTTTATCTCACGTCCCAAGCCTCTTCCCATTCTTCCCACACACCTTTCTGTTTTCACGTCTGTTCTAATGCTGCGCAAAGTTGCCTAACATTTCATTACTGTCTCCTGTCTCCTCTTCCATTTCCTCTTTTCCTTTCCCTTTTCTTCGTTATTCCTCCATTTCTTATTCGTTCGTTATAGGTACATTCCACCATGCTCCTTTTTTCCTTTTCCCTCTTTCCCCTTTTGCGAAAGCGGGTGTTATTAACATATTTTTCCCTTTATTGTTATTCGTGATTTGTTTTTTTTTGTTTTTTTTTTTTTATTTTTTTTTTTTATCCATGTATCTATCCTGTTTTTAGCTAAATTCCCTTTGGGCATGAGCTATTCATTTCCAACGAAAGTCACAACTTTGGGTCGGGGTTGTGTTTTTTGGGTCTTTTGGGTCACTAGGATGCTATTCGCTATGAAAACTCATTTTCATATTATTATTCATTTTTCTTGCAATCCAGAACATCCTATAATGGAAATACACAGACTTACCTTCACCTAATGTAACCAGCTACCTAACCTACCTATTTGTTGCAGCGTAACATCCCGTGGGGTTGTTTGGATAATCTAATATTCATATTCAATTTGTAACATGACAAAGATATTAAATATTACACGTGTTACAATATCATTTCGAGTTTGTAACACACATGTCAGTATCACTTGTTTGTTTAACCATATCGTTGCATATTCTACAGAAATATCAACTAACATGCTTTACAATATAGGAAAAATAGGTAAATAATAGATACCACCACCTCCTTTCACGTGTAGCTCAAATGCAATTTCCAAAATAATTTTTGCAATTTTTAGTCCTCCTTCCTTTATTATTACTAATAATAAAAGGTATAGTGGACGGACTATTGTATTCGCTTCGGTGTCTGTCTGTCAGTCTGTCAGTCAGTCCGGTTTATTTTATTGCACGTGTCATCTTTGGGACAGGGGATACCTACATCCTACATAGCTGGGTAGGTATTTATGTCGCATACGTTTTGCACTTTACTGGTGGGTAGAATATCAGATGGCTGGCTGGACGTACCTATTTATAAAGAGGGAAATTTTTTTGTACTTTTTGTGTAGGTATCTCTAAGTTCTCTAAATTTCTTTTTGTTCCCCTTTCTCTCTCTCTCTCTTCTTTTTTTTCTCTTTGTCCTTCCCTCTCTGTCAGTTTCTCCACCTCCCTTTCTCTTTTCCCCCTCCCTCTTTATCTCTCTTTCCCTGCCTGTTTCTCCCTTTCCTTGCCTCTCTCTCTTCCCCTCTCTCATGTTCCTTCCCTCGTCTCCCTCCTATATCCAATTTCTCGTTGTAGTCCTTCCTCTATTTCTCTCTTCCCATACCTCCCTCTTAATTCTCTCTTTGCTCTTCCTTTCCCTCCCTCTTTCGCCTCTTCCACTTATTACTCCCTAGTTTCTCTTCCTATGAAATTGGTTCTTTATCTCTTCCCCACACGCACGCCATTTTGCCATTTTCATTTTCTCATATGTGCGATATTTCTAATCCCCCCCCCACCTGTTTCAATTTTCCCTCCCACTTCGTTATCATTCCCACATAAATTTTAGAAGACTTTTTTCCTAACCTAATTCCCCTCAGTCTACATTACACTATTACCCTAGTTTAGCCAAGTAGTTCAATGGTTCGAGAGAGTTTAGAGGTAACATTTTTCTTGTCAAGGACACGCGAAGAAAATTGGTGGAGAACCAATCATCCAAAGTAAATTTGTGTAAAGTAAAAAGAGTTAAAAGAGGTAGGTGCCAGCCTAGTTAGATCAGTTGGTAGCGCGACTGCCTTGTAAGTGCTAGGCCGCGGGTTCGAGTCCCGACCGGGGCTTCTTGTTTTTCTTCGTATCCTCTATGTTTATCTCACGTCCCAAGCCTCTTCCCATTCTTCCCACACACCTTTCTGTTTTCACGTCTTCCTCATCCTTTTCTTCTTCTTCTCCTTCTTGTTTTTCTTCGTATCCTCTATGTTTATCTCACGTCCCAAGCCTCTTCCCATTCTTCCTACACACCTTTCTGTTTTCACGTCTGTTCTAATGCTGCGCAAAGTTGTCTAACATTTCATTACTGTCTCTTCTTCTGTTTCCTCTTTTCCTTTCCCTTTTCTTCGTTATTCCTCCATTTCTTATTCGTACGTTATAGGTACATTCCATCATGCTTCTTCTTTCCTTTTCCCTCTTTCCCCTTTTGCGAAAGCGGGTGTTATTAACATATTTTTCCTTTTGTTGTTATTCGTGATTTATTTTTTTATCCATGTATCTATCCTGTTTTTAGCTAAATTCCCTTTGGGGATGAGCTATTCATTTCTAACGAAAGTCACAACTTTGGGTCGGGGTCGTGTTTTTTGGGTCTTTTGGGTCACTAGGATGCTATTCGCTATGAAAACTCATTTTCATATTATTATTCATTTTTCTTGCAATCCAGAACATTCCATAATGGAAATACACAGGCTTACCTTCACCTAATGTAACCAGCTACCTAACCTACCTATTTGTTGCAGCGTAACATCCCGTGGGTTTGTTTGGATAATCTAATATTCATATTCAATTTGTAACATGACAAAGATATTAAATATTACACATGTTACAGACAAATGATCAAATACTTTATAGCCAAGGCATTTCACAGCTTTCGTGTCATAATACTCATAAGTATTGTTAGTATAGCTAGTAGACCTATTTTCGATTTATTTATCGTCAAATAATGGTTTATTTGTTGGACTGTGAAAGGCACTTGACAAGTTGTCAAAAACGTCCTCTTTATGTCCGATAACCATATCGTTGCATATTCTACAGAAATATCAACTAACATGCTTTACAATATAGGAAAAATAGGTAAATAATAGATACCACCACCTACCTTTCATGTGTAGCTCAAATTCAATTTCCAAAATAATTTTTGCAATTTTTTCTTTCACATCGTTGGGTTTACTTTATTGCACGTGTCATCTTTGGGACAGGGGATACCTACATCCTACATAGCTGGGTAGGTATTTATGTCGCATACGTTTTGTACTTTACTGGTGCGTAGAATATCAGATGGCTGGCTGGACGTACCTATTTATAAAGAGGGATTTTTTTTTGTACTTTTTGTGTAGGTATCTCTAAGTTCTCTACATTTCTCTTTATAGTCAGTCAGCCTATCGATCAAGATCTTTCCTTTTGTAAACAAAACGGTAAGCTTTCTGAATCGATTGCAGTTGCATGAGGTAAGTTTAGATACGTATCCATGACAACGTGTCCATGATAAAGCAACAAGTGTCCATGATAAACTAGGTAAGTCTAATTAATATACGATTTTTAGGTCTACCGGTTTGTACAATTCATCTTTAAAGAAGTCGTCAGGAAATTCAACGGAACGAGCTTACGCTGAAAAAGTTCCTTTTTAGAGTTAATAATTGTTATGGAATATTAGTGTCTTAAGGTGCGTCCAAATAGTAGACCGCCCGTCGATTGACCATCTGTCGATCGATGTGGGTTCACATACATTCACAACAAATTTATATCGATCGACGGCCGTCAACTATGTTTAGAAACTGGATTGTAGGGACGAAAAATTTTTCACCATGCTTGCACATCGTACTTCTGTCGTATTAACTCATCTTCATTTATTCCCCTCAGGTTTCTCGGACGACGAAGAAGAGTTCAGCTCGGGAAGTTCCTTTTTAGAGTTAATAATTGTTATGGAATATTAGTGTCTTAAGGTGCGTCCAAATAGTAGACCGCCCGTCGATTGACCATCTTTCGATCGATGTGGGTCCACATACATTCACAACAAATTTATATCGATCGACGGCCGTCGACTATGTTTATACAAGTAGAGTTTTTCATAAGGGTACTGCTGGTCAACAGTGGAAACATTATTAGAAACTGTTGAAGAATTATTGAAATATGTGCACATGTCTTCTTTTTTATTTTCAGTAGCATTTCCAATTGTAAGTTTTATGCTTGGTATAGTGACCTCGCTTATATTGGCTTTCAATATATTCAACTCATTCACAAATTGACGTAACTGCTTTTGGATAGTTTTAATTTCTTTTTTTGCATTAAATACTCTAGTCGTTCTTTTCAGGTTTAATTTTTTGCTGGAGGATAAAATAATATCGATAACACTTATATCTGATTTTATTGATAGTGTATTTTTTTCTTTTTGGACCACAAATTGACGTAACTGCTTTTGGATAGTTTTAATTTCTTTTTTTGCATTAAATACTCTAGTCGTTCTTTTCAGGTTTAATTTTTTGTTGGAGGATAAAATAATATCGATAACACTTATATCTGATTTTATTGATAGTGTATTTTTTTCTTTTTGGATCGTCAATGAAGATCTCCAAAGCTTAGACACGGACCAGGAAGCAATGGGACACAAACTGACGGGTGAGTCGAATCGCACAATGCTGGGAAAGTCGATGAGGAACTTGTTCAAGTCGAAACAACCTTGAATGGGGGTGCAATAGTCCTACATACTGGACTCCGCACACAGGAATTTCGTCAGAAAAGACCCCCCATTTTAATGTAATGTACCTTGAGTGAGCGAGGGAGGAAGTCTCAATTAAAAGTCGATGAGGAACTTGTTCAAGTCGAAACAACCTTGAATGGGGGTGCAATAGTCCTACATACTGGACTCCGCACACAGGAATTTCATCAGAAAAGACCCCCCTTTTTAATGTAATGTACCTTGAGTGAGCGAGGGAGGAAGTCTCAATTGGTGGAAGTGCTCCTCAATGAGGCATATTTCGGCCTAAAACTCGAAGTTCAAGGTCAAATTTTGTGATCTTATTTTGTGGGTCGTGCAACACGCTAAAAACATGTTAGGCATAAGAACACTACCATTGTTGTAGACCACGCTCTTGACTGGGGTCCGAATGTGCAATGCCGAAACACTCAAGTATGGTTTTAAATTACTGCAGTTGTTATGCTTGCTTATGTCACCACTTCAAATTTAGTCCTTAGTCTCTTCTTAGGAGATTACCAAATCGGGTTATCTTGGGATTGAGATTAATCAAGGATCGAGCCTCCTAGCTCAATCTAGGATTAAACTCAAAAATGAGCCGTCGTGGTAAGCACCTATCTATTATGACAATAAAAACCTAACGCTCTATTCTAGCCTTTCTTTATTGAATCACGCTAGTCAGTTGTTCATGCTTGAATGTGTACTCATGAGGCATATTTCGGCCTAAAACTCGAAGTTCATGGTCAAATTTTGTGATCTTATTTTGTGGGTCGTGCAACACGCTAAAAACACGTTAGGCATAACAACACTACCATTGTTGCAGACCACGCTCTTGACTGGGGTCCGAATATGCAATGCCGAAACACTCAAGTATGGGTTTAAAATTACTGCAGTTGTTATGTCTGCGTATGTCACCACTTCAAATTTAGTCCTTAGTCTCTTCTTAGGGGATTACCAAATCGGGTTATCTTGGGATTGAGATTAATCAAGGATCGAGCCTCCTAGCTTAATCTAGGATTAAACCCAGAAATGAGCCGTCGTGGTAAGCACCTATCTATTTATTATGACAATAAAAACCTAACGCTCTATTCTAGCCTTTCTTTATTGAATCACGCTAGTCAGTTGTTCATGTTTGAATATGTGTTGAGGTCGTGATCATGTATACGCTACATATTACTTGGTTATACTGTCGTTTGAATGTTTATTAATAGCTTAATAATTATCAATCAATAACGTCTGATTAAGAGGAACAGAAGGGGATATCAGATGCGCAAATAATTTTATGTCGAGTATTAATATGATAAAGCAGTACAGAACTTCTGTGATAATTTTGCACCAGAAAAGTACGGTCGAAAATATAGCTCTCTCAAGCAGCAGTTGACTGACTTTGTAGCAGAGTATTTACTTGAGACCCTTACAATGAGCACTTTTTGCAATATGGAATCCTGAGAAGGGTCATATTTAGCAATAGGCTTGAGTCCTACACGTCTTTGTTTCTTGTGAATGTGGACTGGTGTTTACACTGACACTAGTACGATGAGCAGTAGTAGTAGTAGTCTTTTCCTTCCTAACTCTTTGCAATTTCCTTATAACTTTTCCGTATTTATTAGTGACTACAATAAAGGGTGCTATGTTTTCACATGAGACTGTATTACTTGTAATGGATCTTTTCGCAATTCTTTTAAACTGTTCATTTTCTTCTGCACATTTCTTCTCATGTTTTCCGTTTCCCTGTAATGTAATATATTTTCATAATGCGGCCTTTCAGCAGGTATACAACTTCTTGTATCAAAGATCTGTTTCTTCTGTATAATTTATGCCATAACTTAATTGGATTGCTGTGCACTTTGATTGTAGGTTGTAGTGTTGTAAAAAAAGTATGTACTTTAGGTAATTATGTAGTTATTGGTCTACTCTGGAGTATGTGTTTCATTATTCATTACATTATGGGTATAAAGAAAGCTAAGACTATCACTTACCTCATCAGCAAATTTTTTAGTTGGAAAATTCATTTCAGAGTAATCAACCACAGCATTTTTTGTACTTCTTCTTTTTTTAATTTTTAGTAACCTTCTTATTACTACCCCGTCTTTGTTTGTTATCATAAGCATATCATGTTGCGTGTTTTTCAAAGGAGAGGATATTGTAGTTGTTGAAGGTCGTTCGTAAATTACATCAAATTGTTTTTTCAACTTGTTCTTGAAGTCTTTCATTTCTTCGTTTACTTTCAGGTTCTCACCCAAATGCTTGAATTTTATATGATCTATCCTCAATCCTTTATCTTCTTCTGAACTTGATGGCGTTGTCGTCCTTCTTCTTTCTTCTTCCTCTCTTGTTTTGTTCAGTTTCCTTTCTCTTATTTGTTGCATTTTTTCTTCTACTTCATCAGCAATAATTTGCTGCATTTGATCGTATTCTTCTACACTGAAACCCTCCATAGTTTTAAATCCTTCAGAATCAAATTGCTTTGACTCATCAAAAAAGCGCAGAACCGGAGCTCGATCGCGACAGAGTTGTTCGGATGCTGTTAGATTCATGTAAGAAGATCCCGGTGCATCATCTTCATTTAACTTGACTTGTTCATCCAACTCTCGCTGCCCTATCCTCTTGTCCAACATATGTTCTGGGTCTAATGGATCATTGTCGCTTCTAAACTGTCGCGGTACTTCTTCAGGATGCATTTGGCCTTCTCTTGGCAAATTATAGCCTCTATATCCTCGCGGTGGCGTTGTGCCTCTTGTTTCTATATAATGTTCCTCAGAGTATATTCGCGGAATTGTAATACTCTCTTCGATAGGACGTTGTTTCTCCTCTGTATGATTTATATTCCTTGATGTAAGTTGCCACGGGTATACGGTAACAGTAGAAGCAAAGTACTTTTTATTCAAATCTCGCCAGTAAGGGTAAATTGTAGTATTGACAAGTTCAGTAGTCCTCCTTTCTTTTTCTTCTTCGGTATCAGGTCTCATGTATAATCCTAATGGATCGTCAAATACGTTCATCAAGTCAACTTTCTGCGCTGTCGTGGATTCTTTGTATAAACCATATATTGACCTCCACATAGGATCATGATTGGGATCATAAGTTTTATGACCCATGGCTAAAACCTCTCCTTTTGAGTATACTTTGGGGGTCGTTACTTGTTTTGTACATTGTATCTGCTCGTCCAAGGTATCGGTTGTTGAATCGAAAAGTAATTCTGAAGGTGTAGAGCCTAGAGTTTTCAATAAATGTTCATAATTTTCTTCCCATAAATTGCGTGGTGAACATAGCGCTTGGGTTTGGACATCATGACGGAAAGGATCAAAAAGCAAATTGAAAACGTGGTTTACAGGAGCTTCTGTCATATCATGTGCATCTGCCTCGGGTATGCTAGTTGTTGTTATTCGCTTGGTCGTAATTTTGAAATCTGTAGTCCAAGTCTTAGTTGGTAAAGGCTTTTGAGAGGCTAATATTTCTGGAACTGTTGTTTCGAGATACAAACTATTACCTTGATTCATTCTCAATAGATTTGCATAATGTACAACAACACTGGATAGTTCATTATAAGATAGGGTTCTATTTGTTTTTATTTCAGTCTTATTGTCATAGTTCTGTTCTATCTCTCTTCGTGAAAGTGGTTCTTTTTCGTTGTTCAATATCATTGGTATATCAAGATTTTTTAATTTTTCACTTTCTACATCTTTTGTTTCAGTCTGTTCTTTTTTGGGATCTGTGTTTCCCAAGGTCTGCTGAAGTGCAGCGTGTTTTGTATTTGTGTAAGAATGGTTCGTACCTTCCCTTCTCATTGTGGTTTCTCTTAACTTAGTTACATTTGTATGATCTTGACACTTTTTTTGGCGTGCAGTGGTCTCACCAAAAAATTCAGGATTGGTAGATATATTGTTGAGTCGAAAATACTCTTCGATGCCTTTTCTCTGGATTTCATTGTATGTGTTCTTCTTAAACGTGGTATACGCCCAAGTACGTTGTTCAATATCATTGGTATATCAAGATTTTTTAATTTTTCACTTTCTACATCTTTTGTTTCAGTCTGTTCTTTTTTGGGATCTGTTCCCAAGGTCTGCTGAAGTGCAGCGTGCTTTGTATTTGTGTAAGAATGGTTCGTACCTTCCCTTCCCATTGTGCTTTCTCTTAACTTAGTTACATTTGCATGATCTTGACACTTTTTTTTGCGTGCAGTGGTCTCACCAAAAAATTCAGGATTGGTAGATATATTGTTAAGTCGAAAATACTCTTCGATGCCTTTTCTCTGGACTTCATTGTATGTGTTCTTCTTAAACGTGGTATACGCCCAAGTGGCTGTAGATAGTGTAGAGGGCGTGGATAAGCGACTTCTTCTTTTCTCCTGTTCTAGCGAATTCAGTCGTCTGGCAAATTTCTCCACAAAATGAGGATTCTTGGAATAAAACTTTCTCTTTGCTATTTCATCAGACGATTGTCTTCGTGGAAACCGTTCTACAAGGAAGTTGGTAGTGGGAGGCTCAATAGTTTGACCCATTTCTGTAAGATACTTGATATATTCATCCAAGAGCTTATTAGTCTCCGTGGTAGTTCTATTTCATCAGACGATTGTCTTCGTGGAAACCGTTCTACAAGGAAGTTGGTAGTGGGAGGCTCAATAGTTTGACCCATTTCTGTAAGGTACTTGATATATTCATCCAAGAGCTTATTAGTCTCCGTGGTAGTAAGCAATTTTCTTCCTCTATTACTGCTCACTTTCTTTTGGAACGGATTGCTCCACTTCATACGATAAATCTATAAAATTCATTATGATTGAAAATATTTAATATTTTCATCTAATTTTAATCTACCCCACTTTAGTTTTCAAGCCTTCGTTCAGTTTTTAGATTAGACTCATTAGACAATTTTATGAAATCCTGTGATCTTGTACCTATATCGCATGTCCTTTAGCATGACCTAACCTGTCTATTTACTAACATTCTTCATTTGTCTTTCCTGTGCATCATTCACACTCATCAATTCAATTTTCCTTCTCAATAAGTTGTTTCCCTATTCTCTTATAATTTTTACAGCCTTGTCTTAGCAATTTTCTTCCTCTATTACTGCTCACTTTCTTTTGGAACGGATTGCTCCACTTCATACGATAAATCTATAAAATTCATTATGATTAATATTTTCATCTAATTTTAATCTACCCCACTTTAGTTTTCAAGCCTTCATTCAGTTTTTAGATTAGACAATTTTATCAAATCCTGTGATCTTGTACCTATATCGCATGTCCTTTAGCATGACCTAACCTGTCTGTTTACTAACGTTCTTCAGTTGTCTATCCTGTGCATCATTCACACTCATCAATTCTATTTTCCTTCTCAATAAGTTGTTTCCCTATTCTCTTATAATTTTTACAGCCTTGTCTCTATCTACTTGTATCAGCCTTGTCTATATCTACTTGTGGTTCCGGTCACTCTAATAATGTACCTACATATGTAGATATATTCTGTATATAATTTTTAAAATGTTCTTTTTAAGGTGAATGGGTGATTGTATGGTAAATGGCAGTTAATAGCAAATTTCTAAATCTGTAATGGAGGAGTTGCAAGTGTATATAATTTTTAAAATGTTCTTTTTAAGGTGAATGGGTGATTGTATGGTAAATGGCAGTTAATAGCAAATTTCTAAATCTGTAATTTCATTTGTTCTTGCTTTTCCTGTCGACTATTTTTATCAACCAACTACCAGTCTACCTACATATACGTCTTGTAATCCAGATCCCTTACCTTGTTAATTTATTTAGATTGTAGTTACATCAACTGAAGAATAAGTTGACGAATTTCTCAAACCATTTGAGTCTACATCAGTACGGGCCGCACAATATGTACAAGTGGAACTTGCTTTTCCTGTCGACTATTTTTATCAACCAACTACCAGTCTACCTACATATACGTCTTGTAATCCAGATCCCTTACCTTGTTAATTTGTTTAGATTGTAATTACATCAACTGAAGAATAAGTTGAATTTCTCAAACCATTTGAGTCTACATCTGTACGGGCCGCACAAAATGTACAAGTGGAACACTTTCGGGCATTAGAAAAGTTTATTACATCAATATACAGATTCCTCAAAGATGTGAAGTTGTGTTCATATCTAGCAGCTATTAAAAGAGCCCTGAAAAGAATACACTTTTCCCTCCAGAAAAAAGAAAATATTCAAAATGAGTTAAGCACCGGGTTAGGCTTACTAGAACTGTGAAAAGAGAGAGAAAAATTAATCAGCTCGGGGGACGAAAACGAGAACGAAGGTTCGGATTCCGATCCCAACTTGAACCTGGAGAATCGTGGCTCCACCCGCAAATCTTCAAAGCTCCCGAACAACGCCCGACAGCGGAATCTCAAACAGAAGTTCATCGCTCTTCTCAAGCGATTCCGCGTCAATGAGGACTATGTTTAGAAACTGGATTGTAGGGACGAAAAAGTTTTCACCATGCTTGCACATCGTACTTCTGTCGTATTAACTCATCTTCATTCATCCCCCTCAGGTTTCTCGGACGACGAAGAAGAGTTCAGCTCGGGGGACGAAAATGAGAACGAAGGTTCGGATTCCGATCCCAACTTGAACCTGGAGAATCGTGGCTCCACCCGCAAATCTTCCAAGCTCCCGAACAACGCCCGACAGCGGAATCTCAAACAGAAGTTCATCGCTCTTCTCAAGCGATTCCGCGTCAATGAATACAAAAATCGAACAATACTTGGATACAAAACGTTAGCACAAGGAATTATCAACATGTCACAGGTAAAAGCAGGGTTGTTGTTGTTGTAGCGGCTTTAACTATAGCCGAAAGGTGACAAAATAGAGAAAATATCTCTTTTATCAGCCATAAACCATAAAAGAAATGCGTCGCTGTTCGATCAGGGTTCATAAAAGTAGATGGTTCTTGTCGAGCAATGGGCAGTGAACTTTTCAGTTGCCATGCAAACAGCATAGGCCGATTCGTCGTATAAATACATTTTCGTTCTCTGATGAACTTGACGAATTCTTTCTCTTGGCGTAGAATGCTACTTTCATCAGAACTTGGTACGTCTTCAGAATATCCTTCCTCAGTATACTCTTCCTCTGAATCGTAACAACATTCTTCGCAATCACAGCTTAGTTGTTTCCTTAGAGCGTCCATGCTGCACTGAAGCAAGCTTTGAAACCATCTCGAAAATTCTGGATTAGAGTTAGGTGGCAGAAAAAAAGCCTTTAACTTATAACCTCGTCCATTGGTTGCATTGCCTTTGAAGGGCTAGAAGAGTCCATTTTTTTCGATATTGACCATCTACCACCCTCTAGTTTCTGTTACTTCTCCCTTCTCGTGATAATAAAATAAGTCAATAGAATTTACGAGGAGGGGGCAGTGGTGATATTTCGTGAAGCTTTTTCTTCCCTTCCCTGAGCCAATTAGTTCTGACGGTATTGAAAACGTACGAATTGAGAGTAAACTAAGTCCAGTCTCATGAGAAGCAAGAGGTAATAAGAAAGGTACGAAGAAAGAAGATGGGAGAGAAGCGAAATGAGCAAGAAGTGGGAGAAGAGGAACGAAGCAAGAAAAGAAAAAGATAATAAGAAAGGTAAGAAGCTAGAAAGGGGGAAAGAAGCGAAATGAAGGGAGCAAGAAGGTGGGTGAAGAAACGAAATGGAGAGGAGAAGTTAGAATATGGGTGATAGAATTAGGAGCTTTTGTTGTTTACTTACCTTGGGATTGTCATTAGAAAATTTTTGTGTTATAAACTATAAACTGTGCCAAGCAATTCAAAGAAACACTGTGATTTCCTGTTTGTCTTTAGATAACGAGACCTAGGATTAATGTGTCCCCCAGCAGTTACCGCTAACAAACCTCTTAAAAAAAGTGAAATACTTCTTTTCGTGATCTTTTGATTAACAAATCTGTTCTCTACATTTTTCCAGGGGTCAAAGCGGACACTCAGGTCGTCAGAAATGTTACTTCCCCCCAGTGGACTGCTGGACACCGAAACAGAGTTGAACTTCTCGCTACAGGTATGTATGGAACTTGGCCTGGCACACCGCCCGGGGCCAACTTTAAGCACTTACTTACTTATCCTTGTCCAAATAAATTCAGCATGTGCACCTCCAGAATTCTGCGACTGCTACGGCTGCGGGGCTGCACGAATAGAGCACGAGCTTTAAACACTCAGTGTATCAGGTACCTTTTTTGCCAGCCTAGTTCGCTAGGAAGGTAGCGCGTCTGTAAGCGCTAGATCGCTAATCCGATTCTTGCCCAGGATGAATTTTCTTCTAAATAGGTAAAGTTTTTTTTAACATTAATCCTTTAAATCACTACATGAGTTATCAGGGTGTCTACCAAAATGGAAAATTAAAATTCCCTGACTTTTCCCGGTTTTCCAGTCCATTTTTTCCAAATTTCCAGTCTACTTTTTCAAGATTTTCCACCCTATTCTTACTGCGTCACAACAG
>NW_007377527.1:152769-157787 GCF_000475195.1 Diaphorina citri | reverse complement strand
TTCTTCTTCTTCTTCTTCTTCTTCTTCTTCTTCTTCTTCTTCTTCTTCTTCTTCTTCTTCTTCTTCCGTGATTTTCGTACATTTTGAGCAGTTCAGTATTAATAAAATTCATTTGAGTTAAGAGCAAGGGGGACGGAAGAAAACTTGGAAAATGTTCTAAGCGTTCCTCTCATTGCCTGGCGCAGTGTATTTACAGACCAAATATTAAAATTTCACCCTTCCGCTCCGTTAGAGACTAGGATGCATGCAGCGTTTACTCTCTAGATGTCTAGACCAATCTTTTGAGCAAGAAAAGGTCTGAAACGTAATCCTCCCGTAATATAAGACAATTTTCTGTCCAACCAAACCTTCAAGTCAACACTCCATAGTCCCATTGTCTCCACAGCGGAGGGTTGAAATTTTATTTGATAGTTAATGCCAAGAGGATAAACCCATTGTTAGAATTATTACTATGACTGTGTTTGAGGAAATGAAAAATTTAAAGCAGTAATTCTGTTGTGATATCCACAGAAGTTGTAAAGAGGCCCTTTTTTTCATCAGTTTGAATTTAGTAACATTTTCGCGTGATCAATAATTGTTTTGTTATTGTAGAAAATAACGAGTGTTGTTAGTTGTAAGTAATATAATTTTCAAAGTACCTATATTAGTTGGTTTTCTCTATTGAAAATGTCTTTAAAAAATGTTGTCAAGTAGAATTTGTAGTGAGATACCGTAGCTTTGTTATCCAGTTCTAGGATTCTACGCTCTATAATAGCAATAAAAAAGATATAGTAGACACTGGAAGTTTGTCAGAGTGCTCCATAAAACAAATAGTGGAATGTTGTAAGTTATAGTAGACACTAAAAAGTTATAATGCTCCTCTAAGAAATAGTGGAATACTGTAGGTTGAGTTCCAATTTTTTCCTTCTAATTTACAAGCCACGGGAATATTGATTGTACTTATGAAGAAATGTAAGAATTTTTTGTACTATGAACAGGATCTGGACGATTGTGAACGCAAAGTGACACTATTTTTCCAATGGATCCATTAATTACAGTTTAAAATGAAATTATTAAAATTACCAAACCAATCGCATAGGTAACTAGGCGTATAACATGATAAAATCTACTGGATAATTGTTATTTGTCCCTCCACCTCGCCTACGCCTTTGAAAAGTACCTACAATGTTATTTCCAACTGCAAAGCCATGCCTCTTCTTTCCAGATTGTACAATAGGTATATTTCAAGGAGGCTCACACATTTCGAAAAAGAAATGCGTCGCTGTTCGATCAGGGTTCATAAAAGTAGATGGTTCTTGTCGGGCAATGGGCAGTGAACTTTTCAGTTGCCATGCGAACACCATAGGCCGATTTGTCGTATAAATACATTTTCGTTCTCTGATGAACTTGAGGAATTCTTTCTCTTGGCGTAGAATGCTACTTTCATCAGAACTTGGTACGTCTTCAGAATATCCTTCTTCAGTATACTCTTCCTCTGAATCGTAACAACATTCTTCGCAATCACAGCTTAGTTGTTTCCTTAGAGCAACTCTAGTGTCACCTGTTAATAGAAACAAGTAGTATTGTTAATAAGCATTAGTCTCTTGATAATAAAAATCCTTGGCTTTTCTCTTGGCATACACCGTAGGGTAAGGATGGACCTCTGTTATAGCGTCCTATAAGTATACCACTCCTATTCTATGTAGTTTATTCAATAGGGTACTCACCCGGTGCTATCCCCACGTTCCACCTAACCTGACCATTCGGATGTTTAGGCTGCGGTATGTTTTTCTCGTAGAAAAAGACATCCCAATATCTCTGCTCGTTTTTGGAGAAAATGGTCCGGTTTTTTGTATATTTCTCAAGTACGCATTGAATGTTCGAAACACGTTTGTAGTTGTTTTGTATTATCTTTCGATATTTTTGGAACATAGAGAATTGCACTGTATAGTTTTGTGTTGTAAGGCGAGGTTTTCTGGTGTTGAACCCAAAGAGTTGGTATAAATAAGTCCTATTGCTGTCAGGTTGAGAGGTGGTTGTTTCGTATTTGATGTGGTTCTGCAAGCTCATTCGTTTATGATACAAATCAGACACCATTGTAACAAGTGTGTGTGGATGCAAATCTCCTAGTTCCACATTATAATCCTTGGTCGTCTCGTTACTCTCCCATGATGTGCTGAGATTTCCATCGAAATCATCCGCGGTCCTAGGTTTTACGGTTTTCCATACCATTATAATGTCTTCTTGTGCGGTTTTCCCTATGGGTCTGTTTCTGTCCTTTTTACTAAATTCTTGTTCTATGTAGTCTGTTTCGTTATTTTCAAATTTAACTTGTTTCAATTTGACTTTGTATTTGTATATTTTTCCTGTGGGAAGAAATTAATTGAGAAATTTTAGGTTGTAGGTATAGTTGGTTTACAAAATCGCATTTTCGCCTCTTTCATAGCTATCACAATTATTTTCATTAAATATCAAATGAAACAACTGCTGTATGACTCGTGTGTCTGTTTCGTAGCATACCCATCCAGTAATGTGTCCCTCATCAGATGACCATAACTAACATAAGAGACAATTCTTCCTATTCAGGCTCTGCTGGGTCAACACGAGAACACCAGAAAGCAACCAACCCGTTAAAATATTGTTCATTCTCGACCTCATAGTTGAGGCCTCATCATTGCTGGTCGCAGTTTCAAGTGTGTCTTCTTTTCCTCGAAAAAATGGAGGAACTCTGGTGAGATCCATCCTACACGTCTTTGTTTCTTGTGAATGTGGACTGGTGTTTACACTGACACTAGTACGATGGGTAGTAGTAGTAATAGTAGTCTTTTCCTTCCTAACTCTTTGCAATTTCCTTATAACTTTTCCGTATTTATTAGTGACTACAATAAACTTCGTGGTTCAGTAAACTTTACCACTGACTCAGAAAAGGTCGATCCCAAAACCTAATGAGGAAATTTATTAAATTCTGACAAACCTTCCGAGATTTATGTCCAGGGGTTCGCTGGTTTGCTCCCTTGTTTCGTGGTTCAGTAAACTTTACCACTGACTCAGAAAAGGTCGATCCCAAAACCTAATGAGGAAATTTATTAAATTCTGACAAACCTTCGGAGATTTATGTCCAGGGGTTCGCTGGTTTGCTCCCTTTCTAAAGTCCCCTATAACCAGGCTCTGTAATATGTGTACCGGTTCATTTTTGCTTCCAAAAGTATCTACCCTAACTTACCTAGTTCCATTGCACTTCGCAACTCTTGAAAAAGTTCCTGGACGATAGCCTCTTTAGTTTTGTTGTCATACGCTTTTCTTGCCTGTTCATTCTCGAAGGTCGCAGGGGAAGATGGCAGACTGGTGGCTACCGCTTGATATTCCGGGTGCTCAGTCATGTATTTCCACGGGAAATGTTCCTCTTTCTGTAACAAAGCGATAGTCATAAAGCGAAGAAAGTTTGAAAATAATTACGTCCACATAAATCAATTATTCTACAAGGTATTTAAATTTGAGGACAGTTTCTTTTAACATTCGCATTACTAAAGGGTCAAGAACTAGAGACCTCTACTTTCTCACCTGTTCTTCATTGACGGTTCTCAATCTACAAGGTATGTAAATTTGAGAACAGTTTCATTTATCATTGGCATTACTAAAGGGTTGAGAACTCAAGAGCTCTATCTTTCTCACCTGTTCTTCATTGACGGTTCTCAATCTACAAGGTATGTAAATTTGAGAACAGTTTCATTTATCATTGGCATTACTAAAGGGTCGAGAACTCAAGAGCTCTATCTTTCTCACCTGTTCTTCATTGACGGTTCTCAATTTAGAGAAAACTCGGAGCTGAGAACAGTTTCATTTATCATTGGCATTACTAAAGGGTTGAGAACTCAAGAGCTCTATCTTTCTCACCTGTTCTTCATTGACGGTTCTCAATTTAGAGAAAACTCGGAGTCCCTTGTTGGCCAATTCCTTGATGAGTTGCAGAATGTGGTGCTCGGGAACATGATTGTCTGTCACTTCCATTATTTCAGTCACGGTTATTTCTGCCTGGGTTTCAGTTGCAGAGATGTCTGGCTCTGGTTGTTTCCCGTAATATCGGATACTCTGAGGATCTGTTTCCCCTCTTGGAGTGGGAGGAGGTGTGAAATTGAACTCTTCTCCTGAACCTAAATAGGAAAGTTGAGTTTAAAATGTGGAAACAGTTGTGCAAGCAGCACTGTCATATTGAAGTAGAGGTATCTGTAGTAATTAAAGTGACGAAACTTCCATCGTAATCCTTCTCCTGAACCTAAATAGGAAAGTTGAGTTTAAAATGTGGAAACAGTTGTGCAAGCAGCACTGTCATATTGAAGTAGAGGTATCTGAAGTAATTAAAGTGACGAAACTTCCATCGTAATTATTTGGACCAAGACTGGTTAAATACGAATTTAGTAACATAATATTCTGTTCAGTGTTTCGGTATGATAACATTCACCAAACTCCTATGGCGTTTTTCATGTATTGTTAAGTAGCAATTTTTTTACCTTCAAAAATTTCCCAATAAAGTCGAAAATTAAATAGGGCCTTTTCCTAACTTGTCTGAAATATTTTGAACCCCGGGAAAAAAAAAAAAAAAAGGTTTTTTTTTTTTTTTTTTTTTTTTTTTTTTTTTTTAAATTTCAGTATGCTCAATTTCCTTTTTCGTTTGGTTTCAGAAAAGCCCACCGAAAGGCTGAGTGATGAGAGTTCGAAAAAGGCGGACTCGGATTCACACCCAGACAGTGACCCTCCCCCTCCCCCTCTCAATTCTTCCCCTCCCAAGTGTCACGCCGTGGATAGTTCCGACTCCATCAAGAAGGTTTGTAAACTATGATTATTATATATTTTTTTTTAATAAGTTTCCATTTATATTTGATTGACAAAAAACAAAAAACTTCGAACATACATTTTTCTTATAAATGGTATACCCACCCGTATAAGCAGAGCTTGTGCCACGGATGGGGAGTTCATTTATAATATTAGGATAAAAGTTAGGATATAATTAGGATAAAAGTTTTTTTTTTTTTTTTTTCAAG